>NC_079522.1:3630746-3718868 GCF_003711565.1 Takifugu flavidus
TTTATACCACTGCTTTCCACATGGCACCCAGTTCTGCGTCTCATTTTCCCCAGACTAACCCTCAGGCTCAGACTAGATCTCACCATGTCTCTCAGACATATCCGCATGGATCCAGGGCCACCACCTTCAACTTAACTATGGTGAAAATGAGCTCATTCTTTCCTTGGCAAAACTATCCATTCATCAAAACATAGATCACAAAATTGGCCCCTGCCTGTTATCGAGGCTGTATGAAACCTTGGAGTCATGATTGTTGACCATCTGAGGTTTTGTGATCATGTAGCATCAGTCTCCCAGTCATCCCATCACTTTGCCATATCCAACCTCAGAAAAACCAGGCCATTAAACCTACAAATGCTGATACAAGTCATGGTGATCTCCCATATTTCCACCAATTCAGATAGTCCAACGAAAGCAGGCCGATGCCACCTCACTGCTGATAGAGGTCTACTGTACCTGCCCACATTAAGATCATGTTATTCATGCTGACTGACAGACTAATACCTGAATCTGCTCCCTCTTACGTGAACAATCTTGTTTGAGCCCATGCTACCCCTCGTTGCTGCATCATTTTCCAAAAGCTGTCTGTCATAATAATTAGTGAGCATTTACTGAATGCATTACTGCAACATGGAAAATATAAAAAAGAATGATTGCTGGTGGTTGGTTGTTGTTGGTTGGTTGGTTGGTTGGTTGTTGTTAATTGGTTAGAAATGATGCACATTATAACTCAACTCAAATTGAATTCTATTTATATATGATGCAAAATCCTATTCTTAAGGTAATCCAAAAATTTTTCTTATGGGTTTTTTTAACCTTTAAATCTCCCTTTGATTTCTCCAACATCAATTTTATCAAGCAAATCTGACATTACAAGTGATCGTGTTTCCTGTATGTCACAGCCTCGAGTCATCTCCGGCTGCCCAATCAGATACAAGTGCAGCATTTATCAGTTTAAAAAGGACCAGTCTTCTCTTCACTCAGCCCAAAACTTGGAGCAAGATGACATCTGCAAAGTTGATCTTCTGGCTGATATGTTTGGAGAAATTTGGTGAGGATTTCTTTTTTGTTTGTATTTTGTTTATTTATGGCATCATTTGCAAAATTCTAGATTTAAACATTAAACGGTGTTCATTTCTAATTGTATTTTGTTTTTAGCTCATACAGCTACAATGGAATTTTCTCCATCTTTGAATTGGAAGACCAATTATATCTTGGTCAAACCTGGACAGAACCTGACTTTGCCGTGTCTTCACAGAGATGATTTTTCTACCAGGATCTCTTGGTTTAAAGAAACTCTGGGAGAGCAGCCGATTCTGATCTGTATGTACTGGATATCAACTAAATATTGTAGCTGTGCTAATGACTTCAAAAACAATCCACGCTTCCAACTACATCCTGGTAACAATGGAACTAATCTGACAATAACAGATTTGAAGTTATCAGACTCAGCCACCTATTACTGTGTAAATCAGTATTTAAATGTATTTGACTTTACAGAAGGTTATAATGTCATTGTAGAGGGTTCAGGGTTGACCATAGATCAGTCAGCATCACATTCTATCCAAGCAGAAGGTTCTGTGACGCTGAATTGTACAGTACATACTGGGTGGACTTGTGATGGGGATCACACTGTTTACTGGTTCAGAAACTCTGGACCATCTCAGCTGGGACTCATGTACAGCCATACAGGCAGGAACAAGCAGTGTGAGAGGAAAACCAACACCTGTTTCTACAGCTTCTCCATGAAGAACGTGAACACTTCTCAGACTGGGACCTACTTTTGTGCTGTTGCAGCATGTGGACACATTCTGTTTGGAAATGGACCCAAGCTGGTGTTTGAGGGTGAGTGAGTTTGAAATTATTTTATTCAAAAGCTGTGAAAGTGCTATTTTATGTGCAGATTGTTTCCATACACCTGTAAAAATAATAAAGCCAACATGACCTCAGTGTTAAAAAAAATAATCTAAAATGTAACTTAATTCTTAATTGCTCTATGTTTAAACACATAGAGCAATTTATAGCAACATGAACCTTAAGCTCTAAGTTCATACAGTAATAAAATTATGCTGTTTGAATTTTACACCACAGCAGCACATTAAAAACATTTGTGGTCAAAGTATAACTTTAACTCATATTTTTGTTATGTCAATATAGATTCTTTTAAATACTGTTCTTTTATAAAATAATGTGTGAATGGTGATGCCTGTAGTTTCGCTGAATTAGAAAATAATGACATCATAACTGCCGTGATATAAAGTGAGAAGACAAATATGTGTAAAGACCTAAATAATTATCTGAAACAGTATCGCGGATATCACAATTTCTGATGCCTCTCGTTACAGATAAAGGAAACTATCTTGTTTTGGTGTATTTCCTCAGTGCGACCTGGATATTTACCATCATCGTGGTTATTTTATTAACCATTTCACTTTATATGAAAAAAGAGAAAACAGCCATCACTCTCTGGGTAACTGATGTAATATATTTTGAATATTCTTAAAAATAATAAATAAATGAATGTTACAGTCACAGCTGCAATTATAAAGGTATGATTAATTACACTTCCGGTCTGCTTTTAGATAGTAATTTTACATTTCTAACATTCCATTTTATTTTTCAGAATCGCATGTAAGACTCTCACCTCTGTCCAAACCAAAGGTATTTTCTATTAGTCAGAATAAAGTCGTTCATTAAATATTCAAAAGGCACTGAGTTCATTGTTGTCATTTACAGGATTGTCCAGATGCAGATGGTTCTGTTTTGTGGAAGAAGAAGATGAACAGAGAACCTACCTGGACTGAATGTGTTTACTTCAGTGTAAAGCAGTAGAATAGAAAAATGACCATTTTCAACAATTTTAGATATCTTGTAGTTTCAGAAAACTCACAAAATAGAAAAAGGCTCTTCTGTGGTTGATTTATAGATATTTGATTTATTGTGTACATTCTACATTGTTCAGGATGTTCAGGATCCTTGGTACAATAAAGGAGGAAATAACCAACACACACTTGATTTTCTTGTCCTCCAACTACCAACGAATCATGGTGGAGGAGCTTAAGTATCCTCAACATCGCAGAATCTGTTTTGTCTTAATTTGCCCCTCATAAGGCCTCCAATGGGAAAGGGGTACTAGGTGGAGGGCCAGATAAAGCACAGATCTCAAATACATTATCAATTAGGAACAGCATATCCCACTTAGTGACCAGGGGGCCTAGGCCTGTGGTTGGAGCACATTTGTGCGCGACCAATGGCTGGGACTTTGTCTATGGGCCCAGATGGTCCAAACATGAAACAGAGACATGAGTCTGTCTTGCAGCAGGGTCTGGGGCCATATGCATTAGGTGATAGGCCATGGCAGGGACACACAAGGATAAAAAGGAGCTCAAGAAATCCTCAGCAGAAAGAAGAGTTCCTTTTTCACATGCTCTGATTCTGAGAAGAAGGAAGTCAATAGAGAAGTTAAGCATGACATGAAAGCAGCCAAGCTATCGTACAAAACCACCCCTTTTACACATGGTCCTGCTGTATCTGCTGTCAGTATCTGCCACAGGCTGTATCTCCCAGGGCTTTCTTTCCCCAGGTTTTTGATTGATGCAACAACTGACTGGAGCTAAATGTCACTAAAACCAAAGAGATTCGTGGTGACTTTTCCAACAAGCACTTGCAGCTGTTGCATGTTTCTTATTTAACAAAAAAATATCCTTGAAGTTGAAAAAGACTGTAAATAATCCAGAATGCGCAGCTGTTAATTTAGTGTGGCATATATTTTTTTTAATTCTGTTTGGAAATGGAATCAAGTTGATGTGTGGGGGTGAGTATCACTTTAACTCATTCCTTGTTATGTCAGTATAGGTTCTGCTTCTACAGTATATTGTTACTTTATAAAAAATTTTTGAATGGTGATGTCTATTGTCTCCCTGAATTAGATTAGATTCAACTTTATTGTCATTACACACTGTCAAAGTAACGAAATAAGTAACGAGTTAGCTCATGCTATGTTGTAGCAAGTGCTTATGTAGCGAATAAAACTGTGATGGGTATACAGTATACAATATATACACACAATGATATATGTTTATGATATCAATCTATATGTTTGTATTTACAGAGTTCACAGATATGTAAAGGATATATAAAAGTCTTTGCAACCAACATAAATATATATACAGGCTGTAACTATGGTGCTGATGTGCAAAGTATGGAAAGCAGTGCAAGTAACCGGATGTGGGTAGTGCAAATAACAGATGTAAATACTGCAAATAACAGATGTAAATACTGCAAATTACAGATGTAACTAGTGCAAATAACAGATGTAAATAACAGATGTAAATAGTGCAAATAACAGATGTAAATAGTGCAATTATTGTAACAGATGTAGTCAGTGCAAATAGCGTGAATGTACAATCAGTCAGTCCAGACGGGGTTATTGTGCCTGAAGGGAGGTAAAGTGAGAGGGGTCAGAGTTCAGCAGGGAGACAGCAGTGGGGAAGAAGCTGTTTCTGAACCTGGTGGTTTTTGTCCAGAGGCTCCTGTAGCGCCTCCCAGAGGGCATGAGGGTAGACAGTCCATGCGCTGGGTGACAGGAGTCTTTAGAGATCTTCTTGGCCCTCCTGTGACAGCGCCTCCTGTATATGTCCTCGATGGAAGGAAGAGAAGCTCCAGCTATTCGCTGGGCGGTCTTCACCACCTTCTGCAATGCCTTCCAGTGTGAGGCAGAGCAGTTCCCATACCAGACCGTAACACAGCTGGTAAGGATGCTCTCGATGGAGCAGCGATAGAAGTTCACAAGGATGTCTGAAGAGAGGTGGTGTTTCTTCAGAGTCCTCAGGAAGAAGAGACGCTGGTGAGCCGTCTTCACCAAACTGGAGCAGTTAGTCGTCCAAGCTCAATGTCATTACACAGTAATGACATCATAACTAGCTTAATATAAAGTGAGAGGAAAAGTTTGTGGAAATACTTAAGTGATTGTCTGAAACGGCATCGCGGATATCACAATTTCTGATGCATCTCGTTACAGATGAAGGAAACCATCTTGTTTTGGTGTATTTCCTCAGTGCGGCCTGGATATTTACCATCATTGTGGTTGTTTTATTATCCATTTCAGTTTTTATGACAAAGAGGAAAAACAGTCATCATTCTCTGGGTAACTGATGCAATATATTTTGAAGATTCCTAAAGGTAAACTGGGAAAATTACTTTTAAAAAAATCTCTTCCTGTGTTTTAAAACAGACTCTCAATCAAGATTCCAAGCTTCATCCACAGCAAATGCAGAGGTGGAGACAATTTTGATTTTTTTTTTTTTTAAAGTTTATATGTATAAATAATCCTTATGTACACACACTAACTTACCCTTTATCACATATCTCCAGGGCTACCAAGAGGAAAACAACCTCCATTATGCAGCTTTGAGGAACAACCAGCCCAACAGATCAATGCAGAACAGACAGAATGAATGTGTGTACTCTGCTGTGAGGCTGTAGATGTCTTGTTGTCATTGCAGGTTAACACAGGACCTAATTAAGTATTTTGTATTTACTCATACCGGTTTCTACATTTTCAATTGTATCATTTATCAATCTCGATGAAACAATGTTTTCCTAATAAAGTTGTTTTTTCTGGCCATGTCGACAAATGATAGATTACCTCCATATATTTATATTCATTTTATGAAGACAAAGCTTGTATCGTGCTGTTGCAGTCCTTAATTTGTGAAGTCAAAAGCTGCAACAATCGTTTTCACAAGCATTCATATCCATCGGACTATTAAGTTGACCAAAACACCCACTGGATGAGACAAATGCTCCATTATGTGATCATGACCATGTAAACAGCAGCAGGCTATGTCTTGGATACATAGAAATGCTAAGGCAGGGGCAGTATTATCCAAAGGGTTGGCGTACTCCTGCTGTGTCCACCGTGGTCTCTCCTTCCCGGAACTGCAGGAATGATTTTTGCTTATTTGGGATCCAACTTGCCAGCAGTTTAGAAAATGTTTAGCTCTCTTTGTTGACCTTTTTTTTTGTAAAACTTGGGGCATAAAGACTAACAAAACAGATAACAAAATTAACACAGTACAAATATTCATTTTTGATTTAATTAAAAATTACTACCTGCTCAAGATTCCCAATACAACTGAAACCTTGACATCTGTCTGCTGCTTTTTGAATCTGCAGACCTTGGTTAGCTTCCTAATTGGTGCATCAGCATTCAGCATGATGAGAAGCAGTCACACCTGCCATTGTTAAGATATAATCAATTAAAATTTTATTTTGCAACAAATGACCTTCAACACTTTTATTAGAATTGTGAAAAAACTGGCCAAGGGATTTTTGTCCATCCCTCTATCAGTCTTCGACTTCTTTATCCCTTTTAAGGGACAGGTGGCCGCTTATCCCACTTCTAACTCACAAAGACAAACAACTGTTCATGCCCTCATTCACTTCTAATGTCAATGCACATGGACACGGGGAGAACAGGCAAACTCTGCACAAACCCCCCCCCCCGACTGCAGGAACCTTCTTGCTTTGTGGCAGTCATTTTAGCCCCTACATAACCGTGCCACCCCTGTGTCAGTTCACCTCATGTGTGTCTCACCTTGTGTTGTGCCACTTTCATCATGTTGTGATTACTGATCACAAAGTGCCATAATCATAAAGCATAATCTTTACAAATATTATGGTTATGGCATAATCATAATCTTTGAAAATATTATGATTATGGCACTTTTGAACTACCATATTTTCACTGTAATAAAAGGCACAGTCTCAGTTACGGGTGCTATTTCTGTATTTAAAACATACATAAGGCGCACCGTATTATTAGGCGCATGCTAAAACATACAGTAAAAAATGACAACGGAAGTAAAATGGTGAGTTTCGTCACATTTATTGAACAAAATATTCATTCTTCCGCCACAAAACCATCAAAGTTTTCATCTTCTGTATCTGAATTAAACAGCTTCTTCATCATCTGAATCAGACTCACCAACCAGTTCCGCTTCAGCGTTGATTTTGGGAAAGCTCTTCCAATACATGAAGACGGTATCATAGTCCATGTGTCTACAATCCACCCGCATATGGTGGCATAACTTGCCCACCGCTGCCTCATAGTCTTTGTGAAGGAGTGTTCGCCTACCATCATCCAGTGCTCTGTCCGTTTCCGTGGCAGCCGAGAACCACGGTGAACGACGACTTTTCGTGCCCCGTTGTGCGTATCGCCACCGTGCTGGTCCCTTTTTCTCCACTTTGTGGGTCAAAGGGATGTTGGTGATGTGGCTGGCCTGGTTATCTTGTCACGGCAGTTGGTGCGGAAGATGGCCGCCCTCTCCTGGTAATCCGCGGGCAGCCGCTGCGCAACAGTTGTCCTTGCGCGTATGGAGAGATTCCGCCCCCTCATAAAGCGAAAACACCAAGACGGACCTCCTTGGAAGTGCTCAATGTCCATTTCTTCAGCAATCGCTTTGGCCTTTTGTCGAATGGGCACAGTAGAGACACCCCTTCCAGTTGTTTGCTGTTCCACAACCAACTGTTTCACTCGGTTTTCCAGCTCGGGCCACCTTGCTTTGTTCCCACAGGACATTAAAATGTCTTGCAGCTGCTCGATTGCCATTTTCAGCCGCATATTCGATGGCCTACAAATTGCTGCTTTATGTTGTGTCCATTTGATGAAACCCCTTCCACTTCCTTCCAATAAAGCCTCCATGGTCCTTGATGGGCTTGTAATCATCTTTAGTATTTTCACCTTTTTGACATCACTTTTATATCCAATGGCTATCAGCTAAAAATCCTCAAATTGAACCTCATTTTGGATCACCCATCTAACGTCCTATGTTTGTTCACCAGGATGAATGACAGGTAGGCCCATAGCAAATTGCAGAAGTAAACTTCAATAATGAAAAATCACCAGACAGGCAGCAGACAGTGGCCAGGGCTGGGACAGACGTTAAGTTATGCAAATGCATGTGTGCTGTGCCAGATGCTGGATTGGTCATCCGAAGATCAAGTATCTGCCAATTGGTGGATTGTCCAGGAGGGACTAAATTTAAAGCAGAAGATTGCTGCCACCTGCAAGCTCCTCAACTTCCTCAATAATCCAGTGGGCCTCTGATGTGTTTTGAATCATTGTGATGTGTAAAAGTGCACGGCCACATTTTTTATATTGTTTTCTCCTGTTAGGTAGGTTAAGGAATGTATTTTGGTTATTGCCTGTTAGGGAACATTTTGGTTGTTTCTTTTCAATTAGACTGATTCTGATTGTTATTTTGGCTAAAAGTCACTCTGAGGATATTTGTGCTGATAAAACCTTTTGAATTTTGATTTTTGGGATGATCCTTGGTATAAATGATCACCCATGTTAACTTTTGATTAACTTTGTGTCATTGGTCACTTAGACCTTGAGGAAGCTGGGGGTTTGTGTTAGGCTCAGAGCTCCTAGACTGGTTGTAACATGGGACAGTAAGGGTCAGTAAAAGGAAATGAGTCCAGGAATGAGTGCTGGAAAGTCAGGCATGAGGCTGTGGAGAGAGTGACGGGAGTGGCAGCATTGTCCTGCTTATGGCAGAACAGATGGTGACAGGACTCAGTTATTGCTTTGCTTGTAGGATTTATTATTTCTTTTTTAGAACAAAGATACTTTCACTGCTGAAGGGTTTTTAAAATATGGCATTTAGTTTTCTAAATCACAATGCTCTCGTGACTTGACAGTGACTTTAATTACCCAGCTAATCATATCATAACAAACTTGCATTAATATATTCTGATGTACACATGATTTTTACTCTCTTTGCATTGCTCTACTGGACAAGCCTGGGAAATATATGAAGTTGAGAAGTAAAAGGATTATTAGAATTATGTTTTATGAGTTTATGATCTGTGATTTTTGCTAATTATTGCCTGTGAAATGGCTCCTGACCATCCAGTCCTGATACAGATGCATTATGTTTTCCCAAACTGTTACTAAAAATTGACTGTTTAAGTTGCAAGGATCAATGCAAACCCAGATGTGTCATTCTTGGATTCAAACAGAAAGCCCTCGTATGTTTTTTCATGTAGTTTTCCACGAGTGCGTCTAAAACAATCAACACGTCACAAGGTCTCAGAGAAACTCATACCCTTGTTTCCTTAATAAGACATACAAAGAAACCGGGTCGGCCAATCACAGCCAGTCAGTAAACTCAGGCTTGAGTGGAGGAAAGGACAAAATTAGTTTCATTCAGCACAGCAACACAATGGTATTTACGTTTGTTTTCTATCTGGTATGTGTGATTGCTGGGAAGATGGGTGAGTGATTTATTATTCTTGTATTATCTATCTAATATGGTGACTCTTAGCACTGGAGCGCTCTCATTTCTATTTTTAATATGGAAAGAAACAAACAACCCTCAAAATAATTCATAGCTTTGTTCTGTTTTTTCAGGTGAGAGGACTGTTCTGATGGTTGATAAAGACAAAAACTTTACAGCAGCTATTGGTGACAGTGTAACTTTGGGATGTTTCATCAGATCTGATTTTGTAGCAAAGTATTATTGGTATAAAGAAATAATGGGAGACTTTCCAAGGCTTGTGTCGAGCTTCTATACCTTTGATGAAAGTGCAAAGTTTTATGATGAATTTGTAAAACAATTCACGTTTTGCACTGGATGCAAAGAAAGAACAAAATCACTTGATGATTGCCAATTTACAGCACTCTGATACAGGAACGTACTACTGCGCTAGTAGCTTTTCAGAAAAACTTGAATTCAAAGATGGAATTACAATCATCATAAAGGGTTCAGGTTTGAACATCCCAGTCTTTATCCAGAGACCAGAATATTACTTGAATCAGTCAGAAGGTGCTGTTAGGTTCAACTGCACTGCACATGGCAGAGCCATTGACCAAGAACACGGTGTTTACCAGCTGAGAACATCTGAAAAATCTGATCCAGGAGCTCTTTACACATGGAAAAACAACACTTGTTTCTACAGTTTGCCAGCAAACAACCTGGCTGTTGATTGTGCTGTTGTAACATGTGGACACTTTCTAAAGCTACCCCAAAAGCCACCCGGTGCGGAGGGTGAGTCGGTTTCATCTAAGAAATTAAATATGAGACAATGCATCATCTAATCTCTCTGAATCTGCAGATGGTTATCTTAATCTGTATATTCTGAGTGAAGCGTTGGCGTTCACCACCATTCTGGCCAGTTTCATGGCTGTCTTACTGTGCATATCTACAAGAGCCAAAGCGGCCGCAGTGGAGGTAAAAGTTTTTGTGAACTTAAAGTAAGTAAAACACAATGACACAATATCGGTTTGTTTTGTTTCAGGAAGTAACTTGAGATATTCAGATGATCCTACCACAAATGAAGAGGTACTTGTTATCTATATTAATAAAAACATCCTGATTGCTGTGCATCATATAGGTATTTCCTATTTTCTGTTTCAACAAAAGGGCCACACAAATGAGGATGTTCTCCACTATGCTGCTTTACGGACGAGTATGACCGACAGACCAAAGAGACAGATGGGAGCCATTAACGAAGAATGTGTGTACAGAAGAGTAAAGCATCATCGCTAAACATGTTTCAGCTTTTGGTGAATGATTATGTACATTGTTGTGTTTAAGAGTTTATTACTTTGTTTCTTAATACTGTTCATATTCTTAATCTGTTCCATGTTGTGATGGCCCTGGCCAACATTAGGGCACGGTGGTTTCTCCCTGTGGGTGGTGGTGTGTTCTGGTTGTGTTTCAGCAGGTTTGGCTCCCTCTGCTGAAGGTGCTGGGCGTAGAGATGGTGTGGCTCCCTGATTGGCCGGCACCTCAAGGGAAGGGCTTAAAGGAGGCTCTGAACTTCCTGCTCGGGGGCTCCCCGGGTTGCAGCCGTGACCTGCCACATGGCCTTTTCATTGTTTTGTTTGTTAACTAGAATAAAACCTCTCTGAAAATGCAAGGTGCTGCTTGGACTTCCCCTTTACTTACGTACTTGTTGTGATCCTCACGAGCTGATCATAACAAATGGGGGCTCGTCCGGGATCCCAAATGTTTGGGGAACAAATGTTTGGTTAACAAATGGAGACTCCTCGTATCTTGCTGGTTTGTTTGGTTGTTTTTTTTTGTTTTTTTCTTGAGGCAGGTCTGCAGTATCTAATCTAGTTATTGCTTCAAGATTACGACTGGTTAATTTAATTAAAGGATGCATGTGCTCGTACAGGTGTACCTGTAGAGGAACTGCGTGGACAATATAACTGTTACTGGAGCATATCAGTCATTTATTCCCCAGTTAGGCGGTAGCAGCAGTCCTTATAAGGAGGATTGTTGAGTTTGTTGTTTTCAGGGTTTTTTATTTTTGGATGTTGTCCGTGCGGTTTAAAGCAGTTGTCTTGGGGGTGCCTTCCGTAGCTTTGGCTGAAGACAGTGTGTCTTCCCCATGGCAAGCGGGCTTTAGGTGCGTAAATACCCACCGCCAGTACACATTCGAAGACTAGGGTTGAGTTAATCAGGTTTGGGTTAGGCAGTTCAGGGGGGAAAGCTCCAGTCAAGTTAAGTTTGCTCTATGGTTGTGCACTGTGTGAGCGGCATCTTGGTTTTGTCTCAGGTAATGTTTTAGACAATTTTGGTAGGTGGTTGGCTACTTCGTGTGTACAGTATGTCGACTGAACATAGGAATCCTCTGGTTGCTGAATTTCTGCAGCGGGCTAGCCGTAGTACTTTGGCTCAGTTTTCAAAAGTGGATTTAATTGACTTGGCTGTGCATTTAGGGTGGGAGAAGCCTGAGCAGGTGCCTAAAAAGGCAGAGTTAAGGGAGGCGGTTGAGAAGTTGACAGTGTCGTGTGGCATACTGGAACCTGAACAGCGCAAGGGGCCTGATGTGAGGCATCCCAGGGTGGCTGAGAAGTTGTCGTTTGATCAGTATATGCAATTAGAAAGAGAGAAAGCTATGTTGGAAAGGGAGAGGATGCAGTTTCAATTAGAGCATGAGAGGCTACGAGCAGAACAGGAGCAGAAAACAAGGGAGGTGGAGAGTAAGGTAGCTTTGGAGAGAGAAAAGATCAAGCTTGAGCAGTTGAAACTTGAATTGATTAGGGAAGGTAAGGCTAATGAGTCTCTCTTAGGTGTGTCAGTGCATGCTGGTATTGATACAGGGTTCGATGTGTCGGGCAATTTGCGTTTATTGCCACGATTTAATGAAAGGGATCCAGATACATTCTTTGCTTTGTTTGAAAGAGTAGCAGATAGTAGGGGTTGGCCTGATGCTGATAGGACGTTAATGCTGCAATGTGTGTTTACAGGTAAGGCTCAGGAAGCATATTCTGCCCTTAGTTCTGTAGACAGCAGGGACTAATTAAAGTAAAGTAAAGCTGCAGTGCTAAAAGCTTATGAATTGGTTCCTGAAGCGTACAGGCAGAGGTGTTAGCGGCTGAGCGAAGGCTGAAACAGGAGCGACAGGCGCAATGCTTGTGCTCGTGACACTGCACACTTTGCACGTTGGTGTTCTGCCTCTGAAGTGAATGACTACGACGGCTTGAGTAATTTGATTGTGTTAGAGCAGTTTAAAAATTCTGTCCCACACCAGGTTGCACTGCACATTAATGAGGGTAAGGTCAGGACAGCTTCAGAAGCTGCAGTTCTTGCTGATGAGTACATGTTGACTCATGGTAGTCGTTCAGACTGGTCCAGGGCTCCGAAAAAATTTGGTAAGTTGGGGCCAGTCAAGTTTGAAGGGACCAATCAGGGATCACAGGCTAATGTCAGGTGTGTCCCAGGAGCAGATGGAAAATTTGATTCAGGGAAAGTGTGTTTTTCTTGTAAAAACAAGGGCCATTGGAAGGGGGACTGTCCAATCGTCAGCATAGATAAAAGACCAGCTCAGTCAAGTGTGTATGTGAAATCTGCTGGTCTGGCAACTTCTGGGGCTCATGTTCGGAGTGTGGAGTTACTTGAACCACCTCCAGAGGAAGTGTCAAAAGGTGTGGATGGAATCTATGCTCCTTTCATGTCAACTGGTTTTGTGTCTCTAGGTGACGGCGACGCAGGTCAACAGGTGAATATCTTAAGGGATTCAGGGGCGGCTCAGAGTTTCATTTTGGAACATATTTTGCCGTTTTCAGAAGCTACAGATACAGGTGATACAACTCCGGTTCTTGGCATCAGCTTGGTTCCAGTGTCTGTCCCATTACATCGCCTTACTCTGTCCTCCGATCTTGTTAATGGCGAAGTTGTAATGGGACTGAGGACATCCTTGCCTATGGATGGGGTGGATGTTTTATTGGGAAATGACCTGGCTGGTGCAAAAGTATGGAAAGACGACTTACCACTACTTGAGCTAACAGCAGTGCCTGGGGGCATGTCGTCTCAAGATGAATTTGAGAAACAACATCCAAGGGTGTTTCCTGTTTGTGCGGTAACTCGTGCGAGGAGTAAAGCTCATTCAGACAGCGTGGAGAGTTCTGTTGCAAATGATTCTCCAGTGCGTTCTGTTGGTAACAAAGCTTTAGGTGAAGGTCGCCATCAAGCGCCGGTCTGTCCCTGGCTGTTACCAAATATTAGCCGAGAGGAACTGATTGCAGAACAGAAGGAAGATCCTTCGTTGGCTCCTTTATTGGCTTTGATTTGTCAGAACAAGAACATTCAAGAGTGTGCCGGTGGTTATTTTGTGTTCGAAGGAGTCTTGTACAGGAAGTGGACCCGTACAGTTGACAATGTAATAGTGGACCAAGTAACACAGGTGGTGGTACCGTCCAGGTTCAGAAATTTAGTGTTGAGTTTGTCACATGATGGGGCAGCTGGTCACCTGGGGGTTAAGAAAACTTATGACAGGGTTCTGCGTCATTTTTTCTGGCCAAGGTTGAAACGTGATGTGTCTGCATATTGTAAAGTTTGCCACACATGTCAGCTGACCAGCAAGCCAAATCAGAAGATAATGCCGGCTCCTCTGTGTCCAATTCCAGTGGTGGAACCTCCTTTTGAATATTTGATTGCTGACTGTGTTGGTCCTCTACCTAAGAGTAAAACTGGTAGCAGGTATTTGTTGACTGTACTATGTAAAGCTACCAGATACCCAGCAGCGTTTCCTCTGCGGTCGATTAAGGTCAAACCTGTTCTGAAGGCCTTGTCTACATTTATGTCTATTTTTGGTGTTCCAAAGGTTATCCAGACAGATCAGGGCAGTAATTTTATGTCCCGCACGTTTGCTCAAGTGTTAAAGCAACTGCAAATAAAACACAATGTTTCAAGTGCATATCATCCAGAGTCGCAGGGGGCCCTTGAAAGATTCCATCAGACCCTGAAATCCATGTTGAGGTCCTATTGCACTGAGCTCTCACAAGATTGGGAGGACGGCCTTCCTTGGCTCTTGCTTGCAGTCAGGGAGGTTTGTCAGGAAAGCACAGGCTTTGCTCCCAACGACCTGGTGTTTGGGCACACTGTACGGGGTCCTTTGTCTGTCTTGAGTGATCACTGGAAGAATGTGGGTCCGCCTGAAAGTATTGTGGGGTATGTCAATGACTTTCGCTGTCGTTTGTATACCGCTTGTGCCATGGCTCGGAAAAAACTGGGGTCAGCTCAGGAAAAGATGAAAGTTGTGTTTGACCGTAAGGCTAAGGCAAGAAGTTTGATCCAGGGGATCAAGTTTCGGCATTGTTGCCTGTTGTCGGTTCCCCTTTTCAGGCAAAATTTAGCGGGCCGTTTACTGTAAAGAGTCGCATGTCTGAGTGTGACTACGTAATCCACACACCGACAAGGAGGAAAAAAGTTCAGTGGTGTCATGTAAATCTTTTAAAACCTTATTATGATGGTCGGAGTTCTGCTGGGGCGGAGGAAGGGGGCGCTGCCGAGTCACAGGCAGCAAAAGCTGTTTTAGCGGTCACGAAGCCTGCCTGGTCATCGGATGATTTGTCTTGTAAAGAAGAAACTGCAGAGGGAAAACTGAACAACTCATTATGTTTGAGAAATTTGGAGTCTCAAATGAAGGGTTTGACAGAGGTACAGAGGAAAGATTTGGTTCAGCTGATAACCTCTCACCTTTCTCTTTTTTCAGATATCCCATCATGTACCAATCTTGTGCACCACGATATAGATGTTGGCGATTCTAGGCCTATAAAGCAACGTTTTTATCGCGTGCCAGTGGGAAAGCGGTAACGTATGGAAAAGGAAGTTGAGTACCTGCTGGTTAACAATCTCGCTGAGCCAGCTTCTCAAAGGGGCCTCTCCCTCCTTATCCTCACCGTGCTTGCTGGTTCCTAAATCTGATGGTTCTGATAGGTTCTGCACAGATTTTAGGAAAGTGAACATGGTAACCAAGCCTGATTGCTATCCATTACCACGTATAGAAGATTGTGTGATTGAGAGGTAGGTGGTGCGAAATATGTGACAAAGCTAGACCTTCTTAAGGGGTACTGGCAGGTGCCACTTACTCAGAGAGCAAAGGAAATATGTAGTTTTATCACATCTAAAGGTTTGTATTCATATAATGTCATGCCGTTCGGGTTGCGTAATGCTCCGGCTACATTTCAGCGGCTGATGAACAAGGTACTGGACGGACTGGCTGGTTGCACTGCATATTTGGATGACATTGTGGTCTACAGTGATTCCTGGGAATCTCATGTTCAGCGTCTGAAGGCCTTGTGGTCGTTGGTGGTGGCAAACCTGACGGTCAATTTATCAAAATGTGAGTTTGCTCGGGCAACTGTGACCTACCTTGGCAAGATAGTGGGCCAAGGGAAAGTGCGTCCTGTGCGAGCCAAGGTTGAGGCTATCGACAGGTATCCGGTGCCAAAAACCAAGAAGGAGCTCGGGAGGTTTTTGGGTTTGGTGGGATATTATCGAGGGTTTTGTCCTAATTTTTCCACTGTAGTAGCTCCTCTGACAAACCTTTTGAGTAAAAAGGGGGGCGCATTTGTTGGTCTCTCCTCGTTGTCAGGACGCTTTTCTTTCTGTGAGGCGTTTGCTCTGTTTGTCTCCTGTACTCGCAGCTCCGAACTTTGAAAAACCTTTTAAAATACAGGTGGATGCAAGTGGAGTTGGTGCTGGAGCTGTTCTGCTGCAGGAGGGAGAAGGGGTCGTTGATCATCCGGTCTGCTTCTTCTCTCGTAAGTCAAACGCCCAGTTGACTATTCGGTCGTAGAGAAGGAGACTTTGGCGCTTATCTGGGCCCTACAGTTTTTTGAGGTTTATGTAAGTTCTGGCTCAGAACCAGTAACTGTGTATACAGACCATAATCCCTTAACCTTTCTGTCTACAATGCAGAATAGCAACCAAAGGCTAATGCGCTGGGCACTGTTCTTACAGTCGTATAACTTGAACATTTGTCACATAAAAGGTCGAGAAAATGTGATGGCGGATGCTCCTTCCAGAGCTTGAATTCAATGTTGCTTACGAAGTCCCCACGGGGGTCTTCGTTTTTTATGGGGGGGGGGTGTGATGGCCTGCCGCCCTGGCAACATTAGGGCACGGTGGTTTTCTCCCTGTGGGTGGTGGTGTGTTTCTGGTTGTGTTTTCAGCAGGTTTGGCTCCCTTGCTGAAGGTGCTGGCGTGGAGATGGTGTGGCTCCCTGATTGGCCGGCACCTCAAGGGAAGGGCTTAAAGGAGGCTCTGAACTTCTGCTCGGAGGCTCCCCGGGTTGCAGCCGTGACCTGCCACATGGCCTTTTCATTGTTTTGTTTGTTAACTAGAATAAAACCTCTCTGAAAATGCAAGGTGCTGCTTGGACTTCCCCTTTACTTACGTACTTGTTGTGATCCTCACGAGCTGATCATAACAATGTGTATAAAATACAGTAACTTTTTAAGTGATATGTAATGCTTGATCAACCTATACAAACCTGTCAAGATTGTATTTTTTTCTTAAATAAAGGAGAATATCTTTTTAAAAAAACATGCCAACATAAAGTGATTTCAACTGCCAAGTTTGCATGAATAATATTTTTGCTGTTTAATGTACTTTGGTATACATCACCTGGGCCTGAGTCTCAGCAGCAAACCCGCAAATGTGAGACTCACAAGATAAGATTTCTGAAGAACCTCAGAGCTCTTATCTAAAACACTCGTGAGTGGAAACACATTGTAAGAGCAATTTTAATTTATCGAAACCTCTGAAATATCACTTTTATTTTGGAGACCATGCTACTCTGACTTTTTTTCAGATGATGGGTTTAGGGTTTATTATCTTCTCAACATTACTTGAAATATAACCGAGATGTTCATACAATTAAGATCTGATTCTGCATTCAGGCCTTTAGCTTTAAATGAATGAATCCTGAACAGTCATCATCTCAACAGACATCATCCCACCTGTGTGTGGTACAAATCTGGTAGTCCCATGAAAATGATGTCAGCCATATCTATTACTTAATCGTACACAAATGCAATTGTTAGTGTCTTTGGATTATTGGATATCCTTGTAATATTTGGTCTGTGCAGATTTTTTTTTTTCAAACTTGGAAAGGAACCTTTAAACATTCTAAAAGGTTCCTGATTAGTGGTTGAGGTGCATGTGGTGTCACATCACAACACATTTGGTGACTTTGGTGCAGAGCGATGTGAAAAGCAATTATAGAAAGTGGAGGTAAGAGTGTGCACTACTTGTAGTTCCCACTTTAAGAAACACAACACACAAAAATGGACAATTTAACTCAAGAAGATTCTGTGATTCCAGCTGAGCTCAATAAAATCAATCAAAAAAAAAAACTAATTAGTTTTACCTCTTACAAGAGAAACTGTGAAAATTGAAGCCAGACATTATCACATACAGTTCTGCCGATGTTATATTTTACTGCTGCAAACCAAAATGGAAGAAGTTTAGCATAGTTTCTACTTTATGTGGTTTCTTTGTGTTTGTGGTTTCTGTGAAGATTTTTGAACACATAAAAAGTTGTTTATCGTCTTTGTATCATTGTATTAAACAGATGCTCAAAAGTAAATAACATGAAGATCAGTTGCTGTTATGGCCACAAATGAGACTGGAGGGATAAGCAGGGTTTATGAGGTAAATATGGTCTTGCAAAGCTCTCTTCCTCTCTCTCTCTCTCTCTGTCACACTCTCTTGCACTTGACCTCTCATGCCTCTGTCTTAAACCATAACTCTGTTTTCGTCTATCCAACATACAGCCTACTCAAGTATGCGAGGACTATGCATTTAGGCTAAAGCAGCCACCGCTAGGAAACTGTTGCCCCCCCCCAGGTAATGCAGTATAATTCCCAACCAGATGTTGGTCCATGCACAGAGCTCGCTCATCTCAACGCCGTTACGATCCAAGTCTTTTATGTCAAATATTCAGTTTCTGACCAGTTCATCATATGACCAGTTACACACCTGATATGTTGCCCTGATGATGTGAATGCACTACGGGAGCACTGTTTTACCCACAGATATAATGTAATTTGTGTTGTTCTTGAGGTCATTCTTGACAGACATTCAGTTTTGAGGAACACACACACACACACACATATTATATATATACTGTATATACACACATACATATACATATTTATATACACACACATACATATATACACATACATATATACCTAATTAATGTTTTTGTTAAATCTCTTTTCTCTATTTCAAATGAAAAAAATAAAGATGAGTTGTTCCCCACCAACACCTGTGTTGATGTGTAAACATCCTGCAGCCAACTGAGTTGAAAGAAAATCATTTTCTCACTTTGTGTCTGAGCTCCTGCTCTGATCAAGCTCACTCGCATCGAGTTCATCATGGTGGTTTTATCGGCTCTTGTACAGGATGTCAAAACGGGTTTTGACCTAGATGGTCTTTTTTGGCTCTGACGTTTTCATGGCTTTTGTGTTTTACATGTCTCCCACAAAGGAAGAGGGCGGTGCAAGTGTTTGTAAGGTCACCTCATGAGTGTATTTAATTTTTGTATTTTTCTCAGTCTGTACAAAATAAATTAACTGGAAAAGTTCTTGTGTGTCATCGGTATAGGGTAAGATGTCTCCTCAAATGTTTCTAATTCTACTACCTGTAAGAAAATCCCATTTTTCCACAGTTACATGACATTTGAATCTCCACCATACAACTTGAGTACAACAAGCAATCGTTGCTGCTGCTGATACCTGCTGCAGTCTCTGTCTATTTAACTAATTTGTGGCTGCAGTAGACAACTGTTCAAACAGCATTTCCTTTGTAATGCAGGTCTTTGTTGCCACAGTTGCATGTCAGCCAACAAATCTGCATAACTGTTCTTTGAAAGGTAGCTAACTGCACACAAATATTGAGCACGTGAGCAAAGAGTGAAAATAATTCTGCAAATAAAGCGTAGAAGTGTACAAAGAAGTTAACAGACTAGTTTAAGCTGATCTCCTTTTCCTTTGTGCGACTAACCTCCTGCTCAAGCTGCATGACTCAGGAAGTGTGATCTGAACACAGCTTTGACAATTCAAGCACATACAGACCACAATCACGGTGTGCTTCATTTGAACGCAGTAACCTCTCTGCTGGTGCTGCATCAAAACGTAAACTGACAAATGTAACATATCGCTTCAAATGTGAATGCTGCGCATATTCTGATCTTTTTACTGAATTCCCAATTAATTCTCTAGCCCACATATCAAACATGTTCAGAGTGAGCACATGCTCAGGCTGCGTCCTGAGCCCTCCTCTCATCAGTTTCTGCAGGTGCTGACACCACGGTAACTTATCGCTAGACTATTTTGAAAGAATCATATGACCTGGTAAATAAATTAATTATTATTAAACTAACTTTTCTCCGGTTTTTACTGTGTTATTAACAGAGCCATGATGGAGGTGACCTCTGTTATGCTGCTGTCGGGTTAAAAAAAATCCCATTAATGATGGAACTCAGTATCAATTGTAAAACTAAGAGGAAATGTAAACTATATATCAAAGTTAAATCAAAGGAAATTAAGTTAATTTAACTTTTTGATACATTTTTTCTGAGGATGTGGAAATGGGTCTCTTTGACAAAAACAACTCAGTGTCCATAAAGACAATCTATAAATATTCTGCATGTTGAGCATGAATGTTACGTCTCACATTTACTTTTCACTGCTGCGGTGAAGGTGGCGCAAACCTCAGAGTTAAAGTTTCCATTAGTGGAAAAACAAGTCAGAAGTTGAATACAGGAAGGGCAGCCTGCTCGAGTCTTGCTTGAAAATTGACATAAATAAAAAAATGTTTTTCAGTTTTGATCCACATCAAATGTACTCAACTCTAATAAGAGGCAATGTGGTTGTGGTTAGGTGTCGCAAACCACCACAAAGACAGACACTTTATCAGATCTGTACAAGGAAGGTTCAGGAATTTTGGTCTTTGGGAGTGGAGTTCCCGTGTCACCTTTGTTTTTTTCTGGATAGACGACTTTGTCCCACAGTCCAAAGGTTTTATGAGATTAATTTTGATGGGACAAAATTGGGCCTATATGGTGTCCATAGTTTGGGATCGACGTCAGCAGCTTTGCTATCTAAAGCTAGTAAAGTATGAGATAGTAAAGTATGTCATCAAAGATGGTGATGCTGATATTTCACCTACGCCTGTTATATTTAAATTCAAAAGCAAAGGTTCTACTGTATCCTTTCAGTGGAACAGAATGGCTATGCTTTCATTTGTGTTAAACAGTTGGTGTCAAATGTTTCCCAATCAGGACAAACAATACTATACTTTACTATATTTTTTAGTTGTTTCTTGTAAATGTACATATTGCATGACACAACCCCATCAGTGTGGCTACCAGTAAAAGATCAGCTCTCAGTCTAACTTTAGCTTTAATGTGTGCTTTGTCTGTGTGGCTGCTGACAGGAAGTCTATGCAGAGTTTCTGTTCAAAGCTGACCACAAAGAAGTAACAACCAAATATATTCCATTGTAGCGGCGTTCTCTTAAGAAAGGTTCTGTTTCATGCATGTTGGCAATGTGGCAAGATGAAATTTGGAGGATATTATTATTATTGTAATGGTTCATGTGGAATTCATTGTTAAGAATATTCAGAGGATCCCATCAACCAGTAATTAAAGCAATGGGGGCACAATTTTTTGTTGTAAGAGCAAAATCAACCCCTCTTTCAAACATTTTCCAGTTATGGTGAATAAAGGTGTGCTTATCTCTCTTGTGTTGCTAATTAAGTAGACCCTCCCCCCCTTTTAAGCCAAATTCAAGAACTTTAACCCAGAAGCCAGGTGGTTTAAGAAATTGTTCTTAAGAAATTGCTTTTGACGTCATCTTCATCGTGTGGACTTGAGCTTGTTCGACAAGGTGCGAGCCACTGAGCACGTGTTCATGGTTTCCAAACAAGGGCAGTTTGGGCACTTCTTGCTAGCCAATCAAATGAACTTTTTTCATGAATAGTGAATATATGGAGGATCTCAGCTCTGTTGCTCTGACTTTCCTGTTTTGAATTGTACCTAGCTGGGCATTCATTCAGGGTGTCGTGGCATGATCAACTTTTGGCTCATCACTAGTTCTCCACTGGGGTCACCCAGGATCGGTGCCGGGGCTGCTGCTCTTTGCCATATACGCAACATTGCTCAGGCAAATCATCCCATGGTCTTCCATAGTGTTTTATACCACTGCTTTCCACATGGCACCCAGTTCGGCATGTCATTTTCCCCAGACTAACCCTCAGGCTCAGACTAGATCTCACCATGTCTCTCAGACATATCCGCATGGATGCAGGGCCACCACCTTCAACTTAACCATGGTGAAAATGAGCTCCTTCTTTCCTTGGCAAAACTATCCATTCATCAAAACATAGATCACAAAATTGGCCCTGCCTGTTATCGAGGCTGTTTGAAACCTTGGAGTCATGATTGTTGACCATCTGAGGTTTTGTGATCATGTAGCATCAGTCTCCCTGTCATCCCGTCACTTTGCCATATCCAACCTCAGAAAAGCCAGGCCATTAAACCTACAAATGCTGATACAAGCCATGGTGATCTCCCATATTTTCCACCAATTCAGATAGTCCAACGAAAGCAGGCCCATGCCACCTCACTGCTGATAGAGGTCTACTGTACCTGCCCACATTAAGATCATGTCATTCATGCTGACCGACAGACTAATACCTGAATCTGCTCCCTCTTACGTGAACAATCTTGTTTGAGCCCATGCTACCCCTCGTTGCTGCATCATTTTCCAAAAGCTGTCTGTCATAATAATTAGTGAGCATTTACTGAATGCATTACTGCAACATGGAAAATATAAAAAAGAATGATTGCTGGTTGGTTGGTTGGTTGGTTGTTGTTGATTGGTTAGAAATGATGCACATTATAACTCAACTCAAATTGAATTCTATTTATATATGATGCAAAATCCTATTCTTAAGGTAATCCAAAAATTTTCTTGTGGGTTTTTTTAACCTTTAAATCTTCCTTTAATTTCCCCAACATCAATTTTATCAAGCAAATCTGACATTACAAGTGATCGTGTTTCCTGTATCTCACACCCTCGAGTCATCTCCAGCTGCCCAATCAGATACAAGTGCAGCATTTATCAGTTTAAAAAGGACCAGTCTTCTCTTCACTCAGCCCAAAACTTGGAGCAAGATGACATCTGCAAAGTTGATCTTCTGGCTGATATGTTTGGAGAAATTTGGTGAGGATTTCTTTTTTGTTTGTATTTTGTTTATTTATGGCATCATTTGCAAAATTCTAGATTTAAACATTAAACGGTGTTCATTTCTAATTGTATTTGATTTTAGCTCAGACAGCTACAATGGAATTTTCTCCATCTTGAATTGGAAGACCAATTATATCTTGGTCAAACTGGACAGAACCTGACTTTGCCGTGTCTTCACAGAGATGATTTTTCTACCAGGATCTCTTGGTTTAAAGAAACTCTGGGAGAGCAGCCGATTCTGATCTGTATGTACAGGATATCAAGTAAATATTGTGCTAATGACTTCAAAACCAATCCACGTTTCCAACTACATCCTGGTAACAATGGAACTAATCTGACAATAACAGATTTGAAGTTATCAGACTCAGCCACCTATTACTGTGTAAATCAGTATTTAAATGCATTTGACTTTACAGAAGGTTATAATGTCATTGTAGAGGGTTCAGGGCTGACCATAGATCAGTCAGCATCACATTCTATCCAAGCAGAGGTTTCTGTGACGCTGAATTGTACAGTCCATACTGGGTGGACTTGTGATGGGGATCACACTGTTTACTGGTTCAGAAACTCTGGACCATCTCAACTGGGACTCATGTACAGCCATACAGGCAGGAACAAGCAGTGTGAGAGGAAAACCAACACCTGTTTCTACAGCTTCTCCATGAAGAACCTGAACACTTCTCAGACTGGGACCTACTATTGTGCTGTTGCAGCATGTGGACACATTCTGTTTGGAAATGGAACCAAGTTGGTGTTTGAGGGTGAGTGAGTTTGAAATAATTTTATTCAAAAGCTGTGAAAGTGTTACGCTCGAGAGGACTGGCGGTCAAGTGTGGCAGAACCCCAAAGAAGGCAGACAGACACGGGAATTAAAGTAACTCAGCCGGTTTTAATGAAAACAAAACAAAGACAGGAGGGAAGAAACTAAATGAGGAGGGAGGCCGAGACAAACTATAGGGGGCGTGATGC
Source organism: Takifugu flavidus (assembly GCF_003711565.1). Classification (NCBI taxonomy): domain Eukaryota; kingdom Metazoa; phylum Chordata; class Actinopteri; order Tetraodontiformes; family Tetraodontidae; genus Takifugu; species Takifugu flavidus. Next base: position 3,654,280 of record NC_079522.1, read on the forward strand.
GGCAGACGAACCAAGTCCGAGATCCAGGGGCGAGAGTCCGTGGGGGAGTCCAAGTGTCCAGAGGCCAGGGGAAAATCCGTCCGAGGAAGGGGAAGAGGGGCTAGGAAGGTTGCAGAGGGGCAGGGGGAGACGCTGGAGAATGCTGGAGTCGCTGGAAGACGCAGGAACACAGAGAGGCGCTGGGGGGCGCTGGAAGATGCTGGAAGATGCAGGGAGACGCAGGGAGACACAGGGAGGCGCTGGGGGTCGCTGGGGAGCCTGGAGAGATGCTGGGTCGACGGGACGTGTTGCCAAAACATCAGTTAGATCAAGCACTGGCCTGAGTGCAGCGGGGCCTTTTATGGGTGCAGAGTCGTTTGGGCGGATTGGGTGCAGCTGAGGAGAGGGCCCAGGTGGTGGTGGTTGAGCTGATTGCACAGGAGGGGTGGGCCAGAGTAGGAGTCACAACAGAAAGTGCTATTTTATGTGCAGATTGTTTCCATAGGCCTGTAAAAATATAAAGCCAACAATGACCTCAGTGTTAAAAAAAAAAATCTAAAATGTAACTTAATTTCTTAATTGCTCTATGTTTAAAACACATAGAGCAATTTATAGCAACATGAACCTTAAGCTCTAATTTCATACAGTAATAAAATTTATGTTGTTTGAATTTTACACCACAGCAGCACATTAAAAACATTTGTGGTCAAAGTATAACTTTAAACTCATATTTTTGTTATGTCAATATAGATTCTCTTTAATACTGTTATTTTATAAATAATGTGTGAATGGTGATGCCTGTAGTTTCGCTGAATTAGAAAATATTGACATCATAACTGCCGTGATATAAAGTGAGAAGACAAATATGTGTAAAGACCTAAATAATTATCTGAAACAGTATCGCGGATATCACAATTTCTGATGCCTCTCGTTACAGATAAAGGAAACTATCTTGTTTTGGTGTATTTCCTCAGTGCGACCTGGATATTTACCATCATCGTGGTTATTTTATTAACCATTTCAGTTTATATGACGAAAAAGAGAAACAGCCATCACTCTCTGGGTAACTGATGTAATATATTTTGAATATTCTTAAAAATAATAAATAAATGAATGTTACAGTCACAGCTGCAATTATAAAGGTATGATTAATTACACTTCCGGTCTGCTTTAGATAGTAATTTTACATTTCTTCTAACATTCCATTTATTTTCAGAATCGCATGTAAGACTCTCACCTCTGTCCAAACCAAAGGTATTTTCTATTAGTCAGAATAAAGTTGTTCATTAAATATTCAAAATGCACTGAGTTCATTGTTGTCATTTACAGGATCGTCCAGATGCAGATGGTTCTGTTTTGTGGAAGAAGAAGAAGATGAACAGAGACATACCTGGACTGAATGTGTTTACTTCAGTGTAAAGCAGTAGAATAGAAAAATGACCATTTTCAACAATTTTAGATATCCTGTAGTTTCAGAAAACTCACAAAATAGAAAAAGGCTCTTCTGTGGTTGATTTATAGATATTTGATTCATTGTGTACATTCTACATTGTTCAGGATGTTCAGGATCCTTGGTACAATAAAGGAGAAAATAACCAACACACACTTGATTGTCTTGTCCTCCAACTACCAACGAATCATGGTGGAGGAGCTTAAGTGTCCTCAACATCCCAGAATCTGTTTTGTCTTAATTTGCCCCTCATAAGGCCTCCAATGGGAAAGGGGTACTAGGTGGAGGGCCAGATAAAGCACAGATCTCAAAGACATTATCAATTAGGAACAGCATATCCCACTTAGTGACCAGGGGGCCTAGGCCTGTGTTTGGAGCACATTTGTGTGCGACCAATGGCTGGGACTTTGCCCATGGGCCCAGATCGTCCAAACATAAAACAGAGACATGAGTCTGTCTTGCAGCAGGGTCTGGGGCCATATGCATTAAGTGATAGGCCATGGCAGGGACACACAAGGATAAAAAGGAGCTCAAGGAAATCCTCAGCAGAAAGAAGAGTTCCTTTTTCACATGCTCTGATTCTGAGAAGAAGGAAGTCAATAGAGAAGTTAAGCATGACATGAAAGCAGCCAAGCTATTGTACAAAAACCACCCTTTTACACATGGTCCTGCTGTATCTGCTGTCAGTATCTGCCACAGGCTGTATCTCCCAGGGCTTTATTTCCCCAGGTTTTGATTGTGTGCAACAACTGACTAGAGCTAAATGTCACTAAAACTTAAGAGATTGGTGGTGACTTTTCCAACAAGCACTTGCAGCTGCTGCATGTTTCTTATTAACAAAAAAATATCCTTAAAGTTAAAAAAAAGACTGTAGATAATCCAGAATGCGCAGCTGTTAATTTAGTGTGACATATAAATTTTTTAAATTCTGTTTGGAAATGCAACCACGTTGGTGTGTGGGGGTGAGTATCACTTTAACTCATTCCTTGTTATGTCAGTATAGGTTCTGCTTCTATATTGTTACTTTATAAAATAATTTGTGACTGGTGATGTCTATTGTCTCCCTGAATTACACAGTAATGACATCATAACTAGCTTAATATAAAGTGAGAGGACAAATTTGTGGAAATACTTAAGTGATTGTCTGAAACGGCATCGCGGATATCACAATTTCTGATGCATCTCGTTACAGATGAAGGAAACCATCTTGTTTTGGTGTATTTCCTCAGTGCGGCCTGGATATTTACCATCATTGTGGTGTGTTTTATTATCCATTTCAGTTTTTATGACAAAGAGAAAAACAGTCATCACTCTCTGGGTAACTGATGCAATATATTTTGAAGATTCCTAAAGGTAAACTGGGAAAATTACTTTAAAAAAATGTCTTCCTGTGTTTTTAAAACAGACTCTCAATCAAGATTCCAAACTTCATCCACAGCAAATGCAGAGGTGGAGACAATTTTGATTTTTTTTTTTTTTAAAGTTTATATGTATAAATAATCCTTATGTACACACAATAACTTACCCTTTATAACATATCTCCAGGGCTACCAAGAGGAAAACAACCTCCATTATGCAGCTTTGAGAACAACCAGCCCAACAGATCAATGCAGAACAGACAGAATGAATGTGTGTACTCTGCTGTGAGGCTGTAGATGTCTTGTTGTCATTGCAGCTTAACACAGGACCTAATTAAGTATTTTGTATTTACTCATACCGGTTCCTACATTTTCAATTGTATCATTTATCAGTCTCGATGAGGCAAAGTTTTCCTAATAAAGTTGTTTTTTCTGGCCATGTCAACAAATGATAGATTACCTCCATATATTTATTCATTTTATGAAGACAAAGCTTGTATCGTGCTGTTGCAGTCCTTAATTTGTGAAGTCAAAAGCTGCAACAATCGTTTTCACAAGCATTCATATCCATCGGACTATTAAGTTGACCAAAACACCCACTGGATGAGACAAATGCTCCATTATGTGATCATGACCATGTAAACAGCAACAGGCTATGTCTTGGATACATAGAAATGCTAAGGCAGGGGCAGTATTATCCAAAGGGTTGGCGTACTCCTGCTGTGTCCACCGTGGTCTCTCCTTCCCGGAACTGCAGGAATGATTTTTGCTTATTTGGGATCCAACTTGCCAGCAGTTTAGAAAATGTTTAGCTCTCTTTGTTGACCTTTTTGACCTTTTTTTGTGAAACCTGGGGCATAAAGACTAACAAAGCAGATAACAAAACTGAACACAATACAAATATTAATTGTTGATTTAATTAAAAATTACTACCTGCTCAAGATTCCCAATACAACTGAAACCTTGACATCTGTCTGCTGCTTTTTGAATCTGCAGACCTTGGTTAGCTTCCTAATTGGTGCATCAGCATTCAGCATGATGAAAAGCAGTCACAGCTGCCATTGTTAAGATATAATCAATTAAAATTGTATTTTGCAACAAAAGACCTTCAACACTTTTATTAGAATTGTGAAAAACTGGCCAAGGGGTTTTTGTCCATCCCTCTATCGACTTCTTTATCTCTTTTAGGGGACAGGTGGCCGCTTATCCCACTTCTAACTCACAAAGACAAACAACTGTTCATGCCCTCATTCACTTCTAATGTCAATGCACATGGACACGGGGAGAACAGGCAAACTCTGCACAAAAAAAACCCTGACTGCAGGAACCTTCTTGCTTTGTGGCAGCCATTTTAGCCCCTACATAACCGTGCCACCCCTGTGTCAGTTCACCTCATGTGTGTCTCCCCTTGTGTTGTGCCACTTTCATCATGTTGTGATTACTGATCACAAAGTGCCATAATCATAAAGCAAAATCTTTACAAATATTATGGTTATGCCATAATCATAATCTTTGAAAATATTATGATTATGGCACTTTTGAACTACCGTATTTTCACTGTAATAAAAGGCGCAGTCTCAGTTATGGGTGCTATTTCTGTATTTAAAACATACATAAGGCGCACCGTATTATTAGGCGCATGCTAAAACATACAGTAAAAAATGACAACAGAAGTAAAACGGTGAGTTTCGATACATTTATTGAACAAAATATTAATTCTTCTACCACAAAACCATGTTTACTGTTTACTGTAAACACTGTTTACTGGTTCAGAAACTCTGGACCATCTCAACTGGGACTCATGTACAGCCATACAGGCGGGAATAAGCAGTGTGAGAGGAAAACCAACACCTGTTTCTACAGCTTCTCCATCAAGAACCTGAACACTTCTCAGACTGGGACCTACTATTGTGCTGTTGCAGCATGTGGACACATTCTGTTCGAAAATGGAACCACGCTGGTGTTTGAGGGTGAGTGTGTTTGAAATCATTTTATTCAAAAGGTTTATACAAGTTGTTAAAGTGCTACATATTTTTGTGCAGATTATTTTATATATATTGTAGAAATAATTTACATAATATCCAGTTTTTAAAAAAATTAAGCCAGAATCCACTAATTTATTTTATTGTCCATAGAAAGGTTACCCCAGTTAGCTCTGTTCAGTTGGTTTCAAAATATATAGCGATTGATAAGGTGCACTTTATGATAAGTTTTATTCCTGATCATTTCTGAGTTGCAAATACCTGAACAAAAGCTTTGTGTGGAAATATTGTAGCCAAACTAGGAATTTGACGATGATAACTTGGATTTAGATTATGAACCTCAAAAACAATTCTTTAATTGGCTTAAACTTGCAATAAAAGGCCATTCCACCTCAACTCATTGGTTTCAGAGCCTGGGTACTTGAGAAAAACTTATTCAACAGAACTGGTGGTTGGAGTAAATCGCTACCTGTACTTGTTCAAGCTCTACTGCCTGTTCTTCTTCACCATGGAACTGAAACCTTGACCTCTGTCTGCTGCTGTGTTCATCTTCAAATGATAAACACACTCAGTTCTCAGTTTACTTCCTGTGTGGTGCATCATCATTCAGCACCTTTCTGGTAGAGTATCTGGCTTTCTCGGTGTGCGTGATGAACAGTCACAGCTGCAATTATAAAGGTGTGATTAATTACACTTCTGGGCTTATTTTAGAGGGTAATTTTACATTTCTAACATTCCATTTTATTTTTCAGAATCGCATGTAATACTCACCTCTATTCAAACCAAAGGTATTTTTTTATTGTCAGAATAAAGTCGTTCATTAAATATTCGAAAGGCACTGAGTTCATTGTTGTCATTTACAGGATTGTCCAGATGCAGATGGTTCTGTTTTGTGGAAGAAGAAGATGAACAGAGAACATATCTGGACTGAATGTGTTTACTTCAGTGTAAAGCAGTAGAATAGAAAAATGACCATTTTCAACAATTTTAGATATCCTGTAGTTTCAGAAAACTCACAAAATAGAAAAAGGCTCTTCTCTGGTTGATATATAGATATTTGATTTATTGTGTACATTCTACATTGTTCAGGATGTTCAGGATCCTTGGTACAATAAAGGAGGAAATAACCAACACACACTTGATTGTCTTGTCCTCCAACTACCAACGAATCATGGTGGAGGAGCTTAAGTGTCCTCAACATCCCAGAATCTGTTTTTTCTTAATTTGCCCCTCATAAGGCCTCCAATGGGAAAGGGGTACTAGGTGGAGGGCCAGATAAAGCACAGATCTCAAATACGTTATCAATTAGGAACAACATATCCCACTTAGTGACCAGGGGGCCTAGGCCTGTGGTTGGAGCACATTTGTGCGCGACCAATGGCTGGGACTTTGTCTATGGGCCCAGATCGTCCAAACATAAAACAGAGACATGAGTCTGTCTTGCAGCAGGGTCTGGGGCCATATGCATTAGGTGATAGGCCATGGCAGGGACACACAAGGATAAAAAAGAGCTCAAGGAAATCCTCAGCAGAAAGAAAAGTTCCTTTTTCACATCAATCAATCTTTATTTATATAGCGTCTTATACAATCAAAATTGTTTCAAGGCGCTTTCCAGAATCTCAGGGCTTGACCCCAGACAAGAAACAGTGGCAAGGAAAAACTCCCCTTTAACAGGAAGAAACCTTGAGCAGGACCAGACTCATGTAGGGGGACCCTCCTGCTGATGGCCGGCTGGGTAAAGAGAGAGGAGAAGGGGGAGGACAGGTAGAGGATAGGATAGGTAGGAGAGGAGAGGGGTAGAGGAGAGGAGAAGTAGAGTGGAGGGGAGGGAGGTAGAGGAGAGGAGAGGGGAGGAGGGGAAAGAGGAGAGGAAAGAAGAGGAGAGGAGAGGAAAGGAGAAGGAGGGGGAGAGGATGAAGAGGAGAGGAGAGGAGGGAGGAGGAGAGGAGAGGAGAGGAGAGGAGAGGAGAGGGCACAGAGCACAGAAACACACACAAAAAATATGATGCACAATCACTTCAGCGGGGCCGGAGGTCATTATGCAGCTCCGAGGGCGGCGATACCTGTAAAAAATAATAGAGGGGTGGGGGGGGGGGAGAAGCAGAAAAACTACACAAGAATCAGCATAACTAGTCTGCTTGATGAGGAGAGGAAAGGAGAGGAAACCATGACCCAGTGGGGTGACAGAGGCCTGTCAGGTGATCATGTTTCCGGACCCCGGCAACCTTGGCCTATAACAGCATAACTAAGATGTGACCTAACGATTAGACGACCCCCTAAGTATGATAATTTGTCTGTCTATGATAGTAACTGGAACTACTGAATTAGTAACAATAAGCTTTTTCAAAGAGGTAGGTTTTGAGTCTGATCTTAAAAGTAGCGATGGAGTCAGCCTCCCGTACCTGGACAGGGAGCTGGTTCCATAGCAGGGGGGCCTGGTAGCTAAATGCTCGGCCCCCCATTCTACTCCTGGAAACTCTGGGAACCACAAGTAGACCAGCATTCTGAGAGCGGAGCGGTCTATTGGGCTGGTAAGGTATCACTAGCTCCTCCAGGTAGGATGGAGCTAGGCCTCTGAGGACCTTGTAGGTCAAAAGAAGGGTTTTAAAAATTATTCTAAATTTAACGGGCAGCCAATGAAGCGACGCCAGTACAGGAGTAATCTGATCTCTTTTGTCAATACCTGTCAGAACTCTGGCTGCAGCATTTTGGATCAACTGGAGGCTTCTTAAGAGTTGTTTGGACACCCTGATAATAAGGAGTTACAGTAGTCCAGCCTAGAAGTAACAAATGCATGGACTAACTTTTCAGCATCATGCCGCGTCAGCAGTTTCCTGATCTTTGTGATGTTCCTCAAGTGAAAAAAGGCACTTCTAGAGACTAATTTAATGTGTGAGTTGAAGGAGAGATTTTGATCAAACATGATCAAAACATGCTCTGATTCTGAGAAGAAGGAAGTCAATCGAGAAGTTAAGCATGACATGAAAGCAGCCAAGCTATCGTACAAAACCACCCCTTTTACACATGGTCCTGCTGTATCTGCTGTCAGTATCTGCCACAGGCTGTATCTCCAGGGCTTTATTTCCCCAGGTTTTTGATTGATGCAACAACTGACTGGAGCTAAATGTCACTAAAACCAAAGAGATTGGTGGTGACTTTTCCAACAAGCACTTGCAGCTGTTGAATGTTTCTTATTTTACAAAAAAATATCCTTAAAGTTGAAAAAGACTGTAAATAATCCAGAATGCACAGCTGTTAATTTAGTGTGACATATAAATTTTAGAACTTGTCTATCTGAATAAGACACACAGGGTATGATGAGAACTTATGTAGACACCCTAGGTGTTAGCTTACACACCCTCACACATGTGACACTGTGCAGTAGAAACAAAACCACAACATCAGTTACTGCTCGACCTGTTTGCTGTCTGTTTTTGCATTTGAAATGATATTTCTTTTCTTTCTTTCTTCTTCTTCTTGGAATAAAACATTACATAATTATATACACATCATGTAAAGAAATACCAAGTAATATACCATACCATTCATACGTTACCATACGTACAGCCATGTTTTTAGACTATGATGCAAAACACTTAAAGTTTTGACATGTTTAAAAATAATCCTGTACTTATATATTTTGTCCTGCAGTCAATCTTCTTCTAAAATAAGATTCAAATAAAGTTGCAGCCCTTTATTGTCTAAAATGTCCAAATGTATTTTTTGTAACACAGTCAGAATCTTTTTTGGGCTTGACTTTTCCCCTTCTTTCTTGGTGGTTTCAAACAGGAAGTCTTTGCTGTGTCTTAACACACAGCAGTCAAACTACATCGCTTCACTCTCTTGACCTTGGCATTCAAAGACAACTAGTGTAAGGAAAATGACATTGCTGTAATGTTAATGTGATCCCCATTGCAGTCACATCAACACATGTTCTTGTCAATAGTGTTATTTCTGTTGTATTAAGCACATTTATCCATCAAATTGTCTGTATGCAAACATTTTTAGATTAGATTATATTTTAGATTATAATGACACATTCACTTGAGTACATACATTTTGTTTAATATATAGGTTAATAAGTGGACTAATTCATGATTTTATAGGCTTACAAAAACACAATATTCCAGTTCCTCTGATATACTCCGTGTTGATTCTATCCATGTGCAACAGAGAGTGCTTACATCTTCATCAGTTCCTCCTCCAGCTTCTCTTGCTGTCTTCTCCTCAGGGCCACTGTCTATGGGCCAGGGCCACCAATGCGGTGTTGCTCTGACTTTCCTGTTTTGAATTGTACCTATCTGGGCATTCATTCAGGGTGTCGTGGCATGATCAACTTTTGGCTCATCACTAGTTCTCCACTGGGGTCACCCAAGGATCGGTGCCGGGGCTGCTGCTCTCTTTGCCATATACGCAACATTGCTCAGGCAAATCATCCCATGGTCTCCCATGGTGTTTTATACCACTGCTTTCCACATGGCACCCAGTTCTGCGTCTCATTTTCCCCAGACTAACCCTCAGGCTCAGACTAGATCTCACCATGTCTCTCAGACATATCCGCATGGATGCAGGGCCACCACCTTCAACTTAACTATGGTGAAAATGGGCTCCTTCTTTCCTTGGCAAAACTATCCATTCATCAAAACATAGATCACAAAATTGGCCCCTGCCTGTTATCGAGGCTGTTTGAAACCTTGGAGTCATGATTGTTGACCATCTGAGGTTTGTGATCATGTAGCATCAGTCTCCCTGTCATCCCGTCACTTTGCCATATCCAACCTCAGAAAAGCCAGGCCATTAAACCTACAAATGCTGATACAAGTCATGGTGATCTCCCATATTTCCACCAATTCAGATAGTCCAACGAAAGCAGGCCCATGCCACCTCACTGCTGATAGAGGTCTACTGTACCTGCCCACATTAAGATCATGTCATTCATGCTGACCGACAGACTAATACCGGAATCTGCTCCCTCTTACGTGAACAATCTTGTTTGAGCCCATGCTACCCCTCATTGCTGCATCATTTTCCAAAAGCTGTCTGTCATAATAATTCGTGAGCATTCACTGGATGCATTACTGCAACATGAAAAAAATAAAAAAGAATGATTGCTGGTTGGTTGGTTGGCTGGTTGTTGTTGATTGGTTAGAAATGATGCACATTATAACTCAACTCAAATTGAATTCTATTTATATATGAAGCAAAATCCTATTCTTAAGGTAATCCAAAGTTTTTTCTTGTGGGTTTTTTAACCTTTAAATCTTCCTTTAATTTCCCCGCCATCAATTTTATCAAGCAAATCTGACATTACAAGTGATCGTGTTTCCTGTATCTCACACCCTCGAGTCATCTCCAGCTGCCCAATCAGATACAAGTGCAGCATTTATCAGTTTAAAAAGGACCGGTCTTCTCTTCACTCAGCCCAAAACTTGGAGCAAGATGACATCTGCAAAGTTGATTTCTGGCTGATATATTTGGAGAAATTTGGTGAGGATTTCTTTTTTGTTTGTATTTTGTTTATCTATGGCATCATTTGCAAAATTCTAGATTTAAACATTAAACGGTGTTCATTTCTAATTGTATTTTGATTTTATTTTGACCATAGATCAGTCAGCATCTCAGTCTATCCAAGCAGAAGGTTCTGTGATGCTGAATTGTACAGTACATACTGGGTGGACTTGTGATGGGGATCACACTGTTTACTGGTTCAGAAACTCTGGACCATCTCAACTGGGACTCATGTACAGCCATACAGGCAGGAATAAGCAATGTGAGAGGAAAACCAACACCTGTTTCTACAGCTTCTCCATGAAGAACCTGAACACTTCTCAGACTGGGACCTACTATTGCGCTGTTGCAGCATGTGGACACATTCTGTTTGGAAATGGAACCAAGCTGGTGTTTGAGGGTGAGTGAGTTTGAAATTATTTTATTCAAAAGCTGTTAAAGTGCTATTTTATGTGCAGATTGTTTCCATACGCCTGTAAAAATGCTAAAGCCAACATTACCTCAGTGTTAAAAAAAAAATCAAAAATGTAACTTAATTTCTTAATTGCTCTATGTTTAAACACATAGAGCAATTTATAGCAACATGAACCTTAAGTTCTAAGTTCATACAGTAATAAAATTTATGCTGTTTGAATTTTACACCACAGCAGCACATTAAAAACATTTGTGGTCAAAGTATAACTTTAACTCATATTTTTGTTATGTCAGTATAGATTCTCTTTAAATACTGTTATTTTATAAAATAATGTGTGAATGGTGATGCCTGTAGTTTCGCTGAATTAGAAAATAATGACATCATAACTGCCGTGATATAAAGTGAGAAGACAAATATGTGTAAAGACCTAAATAATTATCTGAAACAGTATGGCGGATATCACAATTTCTGATGCCTCTCGTTACAGATGAAGGAAACTATCTTGTTTTGGTGTATTTCCTCAGTGCGACCTGGATATTTACCATCATCGTGGTTATTTTATTAACCATTTCAGTTTATATGACGAAAAAGAGAAACAGCCATCACTCTCTGGGTAACTGATGTAATATATTTTGAATATTCTTAAAAATAATAAATAAATGAATGTTACAGTCACAGCTGCAATTATAAAGGTATGATTAATTACACGTCCGGTCTGCTTTTAGATAGTAATTTTACATTTCTAACATTCCATTTTATTTTTCAGAATCACATGTAAGACTCTCACCTCTGTCCAAACCAAAGGTATTTTCTATTAGTCAGAATAAAGTCGTTCATTAAATATTCAAAAGGCACTGAGTTCATTGTTGTCATTTACAGGATCGTCCAGATGCAGATGGTTCTGTTTTGTGGAAGAAGAAGATGAACAGAGAACACACCTGGACTGAATGTGTTTACTTCAGTGTAAGCAGTAGAAGTAGAATAGAAAAATGACCATTTTCAACAATTTTAGATATCCTGTAGTTTCAGAAAACTCACAAAATAGAAAAAGGCTCTTCTGTGGTTGATTTATAGATATTTGATTCATTGTGTACATTCTACATTGTTCAGGATGTTCAGGATCCTTGGTACAATAAAGGAGGAAATAACCAACACACACTTGATTGTCTTGTCCTCCAACTACCAACGAATCATGGTGGAGGAGCTTAAGTGTCCTCAACATCCCAGAATCTGTTTTGTCTTAATTTGCCCCTCATAAGGCCTCCAATGGGAAAGGGGTAATAGGTGGAGGGCCAGATAAAGCACAGATCTCAAAGACATTATCAATTAGGAACAGCATATCCCACTTAGTGACCAGGGGGCCTAGGCCTGTGGTTGGAGCAGATTTGTGTGCGACCAATGGCTGGGACTTTGTCTATGGGCCCAGATCGTCCAAACATGAAACAGAGACATGAGTCTGTCTTGCAGCAGGGTCTGGGGCCATATGCATTAGGTGATAGGCCATGGCAGGGACACACAAGGATAAAAAGGAGCTCAAGGAAATCCTCAGCAGAAAGAAAAGTTCCTGTTTCACATGCTCTGATTCTGAGAAGAAGGAAGTCAATAGAGAAGTTAAGCATGACATGAAAGCAGCAAGCTATCGTACACAACACACCCCTTTTACACCATGGTCCTGCTGTTCTGCTGTCAGTATCTGCCACAGGCTGTATCTCCCAGGGCTTTTCCCCAGGTTTTTGATTGGTGCAACAACTGACTGGAGCTAAATGTCACTAAAACCAAAGAGATTGGTGGTGACTTTTCCAACAAGCACTTGCAGCCGTTGCATGTTTCTTATTTAAAAAAAAATATCCTTAAAGTTAAAAAAAAGACGGTAGATAATCCAGAATGCACAGCTGTTAATTTAGTGTGGCATATACATTTTTTAAATTCTGTTTGGAAATGCAACCAAGTTGGTGTGTGGGGGTGAGTATCACTTTAACTCATTCCTTGTTATGTCAGTATAGGTTCCGTTTCTATATTGTTACTTTATAAAATAATTTGTGACTGGCGATGTCTATTGTCTCCCTGAATTACACAGTAATGACATCATAACTAGCTTAATATAAAGTGAGAGGACAAATTTGTTGAAATACTTAAATGATTGTCTGAAACGGCATCGCGGATATCACAATTTCTGATGCATCTCGTTACAGATGAAGGAAACCATCTTGTTTTGGTGTATTTCCTCAGTGCGGCCTGGATATTTACCATCATCGTGGTTGTTTTATTATCCATTTCACTTTATATGATGAAAAGGAGAAACAGTCATCACTCTCTGGGTAACTGATGTAATATATTTGAAGATTCCTAATGGTAAACTGGGAAATTACTTTAAAAAATGTCTTCCTGTGTTTTAAACTAACTTACCCTTTATAACATATCTCCAGGGCTACCAAGAGGAAAACAACCTCCATTATGCAGCTTTGAGGAACAACCAGCCCAACAGATCAATGCAGAACAGACAGAATGTGTGTACTCTGCTGTGAGGCTGTAGATGTCTTGTTGTCATTGCAGGTTAACACAGGACCTAATTAAGTATTTTGTATTTACTCATACCGGTTTCTACATTTTCAATTGTATCATTTATCAGTCTCGATGAAACAAAGTTTTCCTAATAAAGTTGTTTTTTCTGGCCATGTCAACAAATGATAGATTACCTCCATATATTTATATTCATTTTATGAAGACAAAGCTTGTATCGTGCTGTTGCAGTCCTTAATTTGTGAAGTCAAAAGCTCCAACAATGGTTTTCACAAGCATTCATATCCATCGGACTATTAAGTTGACCAAAACACCCACTGGATGAGACAAATGCTCCATTATGTGATCATGACCATGTAAACAGCAGCAGGCTATGTCTTGGATACATAGAAATGCTAAGGCAGGGGCAGTATTATCCAAAGGGTTGGCGTACTCCTGCTGTGTCCACCGTGGTCTCTCCTTCCCGGAACTGCAGGAATGATTTTGCTTATTTGGGATCCAATTTGCCAGCAGTTTAGAAAATGTTTAGCTCTCTTTGTTGACCTTTTTTGTGAAACTTGGGGCATAAAGACTAACAAAACAGATAACAAAATTGAACACAATACAAATATTAATTGTTGATTTAATTAAAAATTACTACCTGCTCAAGATTCCCAATACAACTGAAACCTTGACATCTGTCTGCTGCTTTTTGAATCTGTAGACCTTGGTTAGCTTCCTAATTGGTGCATCAGCATTCAGCATGATGAAAAGCAGTCACAGCTGCCATTGTTAAGATATAATCAATTAAAATTTTATTTTGCAACAAAAGACCTTCAACAGTTTTATTAGAATTGTGAAAAAACTGGCCAAGGGATTTTTGTCCATCCCTCTATCAGTCTTCGACTTCTTTATCCCTTTTAGGGGACAGGTGGCCGCTTATCCCACTTCTAACTCACAAAGACAAACAACTGTTCATGCCCTCATTCACTTCTAATGTCAATGGACATGGACACGGGGAGAACAGGCAAACTCTGCACAAAAAAAACCCCTGACTGCAGGAACCTTCTTGCTTTGTGACAGCCATTTTAGCCCCTACATAACCGTGCCACCCCTGTGTCAGTTCACCTCATGTGTGTCTCCCCTTGTGTTGTGCCACTTTCATCATGTTGTGATTACTGATCACAAAGTGCCATAATCATAAAGCCTAATCTTTACAAATATTATATTATGGTTATGCCATAATCATAATCTTTGAAAATATTATGATTATGGCACTTTTGAACTACCATATTTTCACTGTAATAAAAGGCGCAGTCTCAGTTGCGGGTGCTATTTCTGTATTTAAAACATATATAAGGCGCACCGTATTATTAGGCGCATGCTAAAACATACAGTAAAAAATGACAACAGAAGTAAAACGGTGAGTTTCTTCACATTTATTGAACAAAATATTCATTCTTCTGCCACAAACCATCAAAGTTTTCATCTTCTGTATCTGAATTAAACAGCTGCACTATTTCAATGTCCAACATCCCAAATTCCTCTTCTTCATCATCTGAATCAGACTCACCGACCGGTTCTGGTTCAGCGTTGATTTGTGTTAAAGCTCTTACAATACATGAAGACGGTATCAAAGCCCATGCGTCTACAATCCACCTGCATATGGTGGCATAACTTGCCCGCCGCTGCCTCATAGTCTTTGTGAAGGAGTGTTCGCCTTCCTTCATCCAGCGCTCTGTCCGTTTCCGTGGCAGCCGAGAACCACGGTGAACGACGACTTCTCGTGCCCCGTTGTGGGTATCGCCACCGTGCTGGTCCCCTTTTCTCCACTTTGTGGGTCAAAGGGATGTCAAAAGTCAAAGAGATCTCATCCATGTTGGTGATGTGGCTGGGCGCGGTTATCTTGTCGCGGCAGTTGGTGCGGAAGATGGCCACCCTCTCTTGGTAATCCGCGGGCAGCTGCTGCGCAACAGTTATCCTCGCACGTATGGAGAGATGCCGCCTCCTCATAAAGCGAAAATATTAAGATTGCTCGATTGCCATTTTCATTAAATATTTTCATATTTAATGTCCTGCAGTTTAAAGTAAGCCTCATTCATACGTGTCTCGCTTGACCGGCGCCATTTTAGGGGATCCTTACGCGTAGGTGTGCTGCTAATCGATTGGCGGAGCGTTTACCGTAGTGCACCCACCAAAGGCGAACTGCAGATTTTGGAACTCAGTCCACACACAAGGCGCACCATATTATAAGGCGCACTGTCAATTTTTGAGAAAATCTCAGTGTTTTAGGTGCGCCTTATAGTCATGAAAGGAGGACAGAAAAGCCACTTCTGTTTGTAGTTGTATATCGGCCCCCTGCTGGGCCACATTCAGAGTTCCTGTCTGAGTTCTCTGATTTTTTATCTGACTTGGTCCTTAGAACGGACAAAGTCATTATCATTGGAGACTTCAATATCCATATGGACGTTATAAATGACAGCTTTAGAAATGGCTTCATTTCATTACTTGAGTCAGTTGGTTTCCTCCAGCAGATAAACCAACCAACTCATAGCTTTAACCACACCCTAGATTTAGTCCTGACTTATGGTGTTGAGGTAGAACATGTGTCAGTGTTCCCTCAGAACCCAGTCCTGTCAGACCATTCTTTGATCACTTTTACATTTATGATTAAGGATTCTTCTATGCTCAGAACAAAGTCTTACTATAGCAGATGTCTTTCAGATAATGCTGTAGCTAAGTTTAAGGAAGTGATCCCTGTGCTGATCCCAGGACCACCGTGTGTTCCCCAGGGATCAGTCATTATAATCTTAGCCCTGCTGAGGTTGACTCTATTGCTGAAGGTGCAGCAACCTCACTGAGAATCACGCTTGATTCTGTTGCCCCCCTGAAAAAGAAAATAATAAATCAGAGGAGGTGTGCCCCCTGGTATAATTCACATATCAGGACCCTCAAGCAGAAAGTGCGAAGACTAGAAAGGAAGTGGCATTCTTGTAAAATAGACAGCTATCATGTAGCCTGGAAAGACTGTCTATTAGTTTACAAAAAGGCCCTCCGTAAGGCTAGAACAGCTTATTTTTCTTCTTTGATTGAGAGCAACCCCAGGTTTCTTTTCAGCACTGTGGCCAATTCACTAAGAGTCACAGTGTTTTAGATCCACGTATCCCTTCTTCCCTTAGTGGTGAAGACTTCATGAGCTTCTTCACTGATAAAGTTCTAGCTATCAGAGAGAAAGCTAACCAGGCCATCCCAACAACTGGACCATCACCAGATGTGCCGACTGTGGGAACATACAGGGTCTCCAACGAGCCCTTAAGCTCCTTCAGCCCTATATATTTTTCTGAGGTGTCATCGCTAATTCAGAAATCCAAGACCACCACGTGTCTTTTAGATCCCATCCCAACACACCTGTTGAAAGATGTTTTACCATTGATAGGCAGTTCTATCCTGGACCAGATCAATGGTTCTTTAGTGTCAGGTTATGTACCCCGGTCCTACAAGGTGGCAGTGATTAAGCCGTTGCTTAAAAAACCATCACTTGATCCTGATGTCTTAGCAAATTATAGGCCAATATCCAACCTTCCTTTTATCTCTAAAGTTCTAGAGAAGGTGGTGGTGACTCAGTTACTGGCGCACCTGCAGAGGAACGGCCTGTTTGAGATGTTTCAGTCAGGCTTTAGAGCTCACCACAGCACAGAAACAGCACTTCTTAAAGTCACTCATGATCTTCTTATAGCTTCAGATCATGGACTGGTCTCTATGCTGGTCTGCTGGACCTCAGTGCTGCTTTTGATACAGTTGATCACAGCATCCTGTTACAGAGACTGGAACATGTGATTGGGATTAAAGGGACAGCACTAGACTGGTTTAGATCATACTTATCTGATAGATACCAGTTTGCTTATGTCCATGGTGTTCCCTCCTCATACAGTAGGGTTAGCCATGGAGTTCCTCAAGGTTCTGTACTTGGACCAATCCGCTTCACATTGTAAATGCTTCCCTTAGGGAACATTATTCGACAGCATGGGATAAATCTTCATTGTTATGCTGATGACACTCAGCTCTATTTATCCATGAAACCAGAGGAGACAGAGAAGCATAGTGAAGCTCCAGACCTGTCTTAAAGTCATAAAGTCCTGGATGTCTTCAAATTTCCTCCTCCTTAACCCAGGAAAAACTGAGGTCATGGTGTTTGGTCCTGAACCTCTCTGGGATAGATTAGATCACATGATCACTCTAGATGGTATCTCATTAACATCTAGTCTCTCTGTGAGGAATCTAGGAGTAACTTTGATCAAAATCTCTCCTTCAACTCACACATTAAATTAGTCTCTAGAAGTGTCTTTTTTCACTTGAGGAACATCACAAAGATCAGGAAGCTGCTGAGGCGGCATGATGCTGAAAACTTAGTCCATGCATTTGTTACTTCCAGGCTGGACCACTGTAACTCTTTATTATCAGGGTGTCTAAACAACTCTTTAAGAAGCCTCCAGATGATCCAAAATGCTGCAGCCAGAGTTCTGACAGGTATTGAAAAAAGAGATCATTACTCCTGTACTGGCGTCGCTTCATTGGCTGCCCGTTAAATTTAGAATAATTTTTAAAACCCTTCTTTTGACCTACAAGGTCCTCAGAGGTCTAGCTCCATCCTACCTGTAGGAGCTAGTGATACCTTATCAGCCCAATAGACCGCTCCGCTCTCAGAATGCTGGTCTACTTGTGGTTCCCAGAGTTTCTAGGAGTAGAATGGGGGGCCGAGCATTTAGCTACCAGGCCCCCCTGCTATGGAACCAGCTCCCTGTCCAGGTACGGGAGGCTGACTCCATCGCTACTTTTAAGATCAGACTCAAAACCTACCTCTTTGAAAAAGCTTATTATTACTAATTCAGTAGTTCCAGTTACTATCATAGACAGACAAATTATCATACTTAGGGGGTCGTCTAATCATTAGGTCACATCTTAGTTATGCTGTTATAGGCCAAGGCTGCCGGGGTCCGGAAACATGATCACCTGAATGGCCTCTGTCACTCCACTGGGTCATGTTTTCCTCTCCTCTCCTCTCCTTTCCTCTCCTCATCAAGCAGACTAGTTATGCTGATTCTTGTGTAGTTTTCTGCTTCTCCCCCCCCCCTATTATTTACAGGTATTGCCGCCCTCGGAGCTGCATAATGACCTCCGGCCCCGCTGAAGTGAGTATATCATATTATTTGTGTGTGTTCTGTGTCTGTGGCTCTCCTCTCCTCTCCTCTCCTCTCCTCTCCCCCTCCCTTCTCCTTCTCCTTTTCCTCTCCCTCTCCTCTCCCTTCCTCTCCTCTTTCCCCTCCTCCTCCTTTTCCTTCTCCTCTCCTCTACCTCCCCTTCACTCTACTTTCCTCTCCTCTACCCCTCTCCTCTCCTACCTATCCTATCCTCTACCTGTCCTCCCCCTTCTCCTCTCTCTTTACCCAGCCGGCCATCAGCAGGAGGGTCCCCCTACATGAGCCTGGTCCTGCTCAAGGTTTCTTCCTGTTAAAGGGGAGTTTTTCCTTGCCACTGTTGCTTGTCTGGGGTTAGGCCCTGGGATTCTGGAAAGCGCCTTGAAACAATTTTGATTGTATAAGACGCTATATAAATAAAGATTGATTTGATTTGATTTGATGAAAATACGGTACTTGTAGAACTCCACAGCCTCCACCTCAACTCTTTCTCTAAGAGCTGGCCATAGTTTTGGTCTAGACATCCCAAAGTCAGTGACTAGTTACTTTGTCTTGAGGTGTTGAGGTGTATATGGTTCATGTGGCTCCAGGCATTCCATGAACAGGCTCCTATGCTCCGTCTGATTGTTGTTACTTCATCTCTTTGTTGTCCCTGATGCATGCCACAATGGCTGTGTCATCGACAAACTTCTAAATTTGGCACAGCTCAAAGTTGTAGTAAAAGTCTAATGTGTACAGGGTTAATAGTAGAGGGCCCAGCACTGTGCCCTGGGGTGCTCCTGTGCTGCTAATCACAGTGTCTTTCAGGCTGGTATACCGTGGCCTGTCGGTGAGATACGGTATCTGGAGAACCAAGAATCCAGGTCCACTACTATCATGCTGAGTTTGTCCCGTGCTGCGGTGTGAGGTGAGTTTCACTGGTCAGAAGACATTCAGCTCCCTGGGAGGATTCTTCTTAAGAACTGGGATGATGCATGTCTTCCACAATGTCTTTACACATTAACATACATATACCTGCATCCCCCCCATGCACACAACCTCACAAAACAACAAACATTTGTATACTTGCACATACTCTCCACATACTTGAACAATCATTGTCTGTACCTTCCATTGCACCACATGATCAATTTGCCATTTAAATCGAATTGATCCAGTGGCCATGTGTTTTAGTCTGTTCCGAGTAGACCCCCAGTTTACAACATTCAAAACAAGCAAAAGTTAGGCTTGATATTTAGCTGAAAATTAATTCAAACTGGCCACTCGGCCATGCTCAATTTATAATGTGTGTTCTGCTGTTGTAGTTTTATTTTGTAGAAAAAATATTTTAAAACTTGTAACAATACGAAAATGTTTTAGAATGTGTGCGTCAGAATAACACTCAAAGGTTATAAGAAATTAATCAGAAACCCAAGGGCTTAACTTGCAAGACCACAGAAGTCTAACACTGAGAAATATCTTGTATCCATTGGCTACCTCATCAGTATAACCAATACAGCCACATCATCAGACTACGGCATAGAATGTTGCACAACATAAAACATTTTAAGGCACACCTCAAATATTGACATACGGGAATGTGATGTTATTGATTGATCTTTGTAAAAATATGTTTCATAGATTAAAGACTTTTTTTATTCATGTAGTGACACCAGTCTGAGTTTGGGGTGATGTTAATTTCACATGAAGTCAACCATAACTATACTATTGCAAACAGGTACCTCTATGATACCATCACGTCAGGACCAATGTAATCACTGTGGGTATACCATGCTGTTGATATAAGGTCACACACGAATCACATCGTAATTTAGTGTGAAAAAAGCTTGAAAGGTAAATGACATGTGGTTTTGAACAGGATGTAGAAGTGTCTGCAGAAGCAGGAATTCTAGATACAAAAAAAAGGCACAGCATGGAGAAGGATGTATATATCAAGGCTTTCTTCATTAATTTGAAGTAAAAACACAACAGCCCTCCCCCCATGACACAAGCGATTATAAACGCCTAAAGGAAAGTGGTCAACAAGTGTTTCATGAAACTAACAGAGATTATGTTTCTACCAAGATCTCTTTGTTTAAACAAATTCTGGGAGAGAAGCCGAGGCTGATCTGTACGTAGTGGATATCAAGTAAACTTTGGATATTTGTGAATGACTTCAAAACCAATCCACATTTCCAAATACATCCTGGTAACAAAGGAGCTTATCTGACAATATCAGATTTGGAGTTATCAGACTCAGCCACCTATTACTGTGTAAATCAGTATTTAACAGTATTTGACTTTCTAGAAAGTTATAATGTCATTGTAGAGGGTTCAGGGTTGACTATAGATCAGTCAGCATCACAGTCTATCCAAGCAGAAGGTTCTGTGACGCTGAATTGTACAGTCAGAATCAGAAGCAGATTTATTGCCATTGTTCATGTAATACACAGTATTACACAAACTAGGAATTTGTCATGGTGTGACGCTGCAACATTCAACATAAAGAAGACCACACTAGAATAAGATAAATAAAATAAAATAAGACATATATACAGTATATACATACAGTACATATACATACAGTACATACTGGGTGGACTTGTGATGGGGATCACACTGTTTACTGGTTCAGAAACTCTGGACCATCTCAACTGGGACTCATGTACAGCCATACAGGCAGGAACAAGCAGTGTGAGAGGAAAACCAACACCTGTTTCTACAGCTTCTCCATGAAGAACGTGAACACTTCTCAGACTGGGACCTACTATTGTGCTGTTGCAGCATGTGGACACATTCTGTTTGGAAATGGAACCAAGCTGGTGTTTGAGGGTGAGTGTGTTTGAAATCATTTTATTCAAAAGGTTTATACAAGTTGTTAAAGTGCTAAATTTTTTGTGCAGATTATTTTATATATATTGTAGAATAAATTATACATAATATCCAGTTTTTTAAAAAATTAAGCCAGAATCCACTCATTTATTTTATTGTCCATAAAAAGGTTACCCCAGTTAGCTCTGTTCAGTTGGTTTCAAAATATATAGCGATTGATAGAAAAATTAACCTTATGTTTAAACAGATATGGCCTAAATATCCCCTGATTCTCTGTTATATGGAGCTTTTAGTTTCTAAAATGTGGAGGAAATGTAACATTTATAGCCCATTTAAAATTTTACATGGAGATGGAACCAAACAGTAGTGATGGGACGAGCGACACTGGTGCGTCAGCACTGTGCCGAGAGCTCAAGAGTGAAACCCCGTATCGGTACGTGTATTGCTTTAAGAAAGAATCACGTGACCGATACAGGAATTGTATCATTTGGACGTGCCGCGTCAAAGTGTGTTCATAAGGAAACAAACGTATCGACATGTCGTGCGTTTGTTGGATGGAGTTTTGCAGTTGCGCAATTATGGATCGTTCTAAGAAGTTTTCCCCAGTGTGGAATAATTTTGATCTTGTGACTCCAAACAAGGGAAATCTTTTTCCGCTTTGAGCATTGTTTCCTGTTATATACAATTTTTAACGGTGGCGCATTGCACTCACTTTATCAAGTGAATGACCTGTGATACATATGATAGTCAGTTAAAGAGCCTTACAGTTGCTTTATTCATTTTATCTCATAATAACGAGATCCTGATCTCGAAATCATGAGATAGGGTGTCTATTTTTTTAACAAGTGAATGCAATGCGCCACCTTAGTTTTTACTCTGTTCTGGTAAGAGGTTTGAATTGTTTTCAGATAAATTCACTTTTTATTTTATTGTAGGTGCCTTACATCAATAAGAGCACTTCATCAATGCTGAGGCATTATAGAACTCGGCATGGCAATGAAGAATTGGCAGATACTCGTGAGAGCACCAGAAAACATATCCACATCTGCATCAACTTGGACTTAAAACTCTCTGCTCACCATCGTCATCTGCACCGTGTGAAAGAGTATTTTCTAAGTGTGGCGGGGCGTGGCCTGCCCTCCGAACAGGTGCCATATGGAGGTAGTGCCTTAATTGGTGGGTGGGGAGAAAAAGGTTCATATAAGGCACTGCCTCCAGCTAGCTTTAGTGGACTTCCCCCTTCGACGAAGGTGTAGCGTGGTTGCAGCTATCTGGGCTGTTTGACCAACTGAACCTGTCCAGAATGAGCATGCTGTCTGGCAGCGCCAAGAAGGTGGTGCTTCCTCCCGCCATCCTTCCGTCCAGAGTGCTTTGCCGTAAGGGCGTGCGCGCTAGTTGGCACTGGGCAGTTGGCTGCCGGCTGGTGTCAGTGGGTCGTGATGCCCCAGCGGGAACCCCTCATGGAGTAGATCACCTCGTTTACTGGACCCACTGCTGCTTTGGCTCCGTCCCGCTTTCGGGACTCTCTCCGGTTCGCTCTCACGCTCTCTCTCTCGCCCCCCTTCGCTCGGGGGACGGCACTGAGACGTAGTGGTGCCGCCGAGGCGACCACATGAGCTATTGCTTTCATTTTTAGACTCTTAACAGTGTTTTAATTGTTCTCTTTTCTTTGTGGACAGGTGCTGCGGGCCACGGCGGGGACCCAACCCCTGCTGGAGGGCGTTTTCCTCACCCCTCGTGTGTAGTTTTGGTTGCAGTAGCACGGGTGTTTTTAGTTTGGTTATCTCCCCTAATTGAGTTTCACCTGCCGGTGGGGCCCCAGCCCTGTCCACCCCCTTTTTGTTTGATTTTTGTACAGCCGAGTTAGTTCGGTGTCGAGTTGGATTTAATAAAATTGTACTGCCTAACCCTCAATCCTGTCTCTGCCTCTGGAACCGAACCGTATCTGCGCGTGCCTGTTTCCGGTTAATTCCTGGGGTGAAATTCCCCAGGTGGCGTTGTCGTTGACCGTTCCACCTCTCTCTCCACCCCGCCACATAAGGCTGGGGAGATGGTGTTTAAGAGGAGAAATCGCCTTGGAGCAAAGACACTCCAAAAACTTTTGTTCCTCAATAAAAATTCATAACTTTTTTGTCTTTTATTTCATATGATTTAACAGTTAACAAATGTGTGTACATAAGTAAAAAATTGTAACTCAATTTGCTATATTTTACAGACCAACTCAGTTTAGCAAACAAGGAATTCCTTTACCTGCAATCATTTTATAACTACTGCAGGGGTCACTATCGGGTGACCAACACAGTATCAATACAGTGCCGACTTTTGTGTCGTGTGTCAATACACTCCTTGAGGTATCATCGTCCCATCACTACCAACAGGTCTTTGTGGGTGAATTACCTTCTATGTTCATGACTCCGGTATTCTGAGTTTCGACTGTTATGACTTTAACTTGGATTCAGGAATTTGAATTGATTATTTGATTTGTCTAGTTTTACCAGGTCAGGTTTTTGGCAAATCTGGCTCCTAGCACAAAAGTCTTTGTTCTTTACATTACATGTTTCAAAGCAGTGTGACATGTTCACAGTGACTGTAGAGAGGTGACTCCTCAGCGAAAAGGTGCAATTTATGATAAGTTTTATTTCTGAGTTGCAAATACCTGAACAAAAGCTTTGTGTGGAAATATTGTAGCCAACCTAGGAATTTGACGATGATAACTTGGATTTAGATTATGAACCTCAAAAACAATTCTTTAATTGGCTTAAACTTGCAATAAAAGGCCATTCCACCTCAACTCATTGGTTTCAGAGCCTGGGTACTTGAGAAAAACTTATTCAACAGAACTGGTGGTTGGAGTAAATCGCTACCTGTACTTGTTCAAGCTCTACTGCCTGTTCTTCTTCACCATGGAACTGAAACCTTGACCTCTGTCTGCTGCTGTGTTCATCTACAGATGATAAACACACTCAGTTCTCAGTTTACTTCCTGTGTGGTGCATCATCATTCAGCACCTTTCTGGTAGAGTATCTGGCTTTCTCGGTGTGCGTGATGAACAGTCACAGCTGCAATTATAAAGGTGTGATTAATTACACTTCTGGGCTTATTTTAGAGGGTAATTTTACATTTCTAACATTCCATTTTATTTTTCAGAATCACATGTAATACTCACCTCTATTCAAACCAAAGGTATTTTTTTATTGTCAGAATAAAGTCGTTCATGAAATATTCGAAAGGCACTGAGTTCATTGTTGTCATTTACAGGATTGTGCAAATGCAGATGGTTCTGTTTTGTGGAAGAAGAAGATGAACAGAGAACATACCTGGACTGAATGTGTTTACTTCAGTGTAAAGCAGTAGAATAGAAAAATGACCATTTTCAACAATTTTAGATATCTTGTAGTTTCAGAAAACTCACAAAATAGAAAAAGGCTCTTCTGTGGTTGATTTATAGATATTTGATTTATTGTGTACATTCTACATTGTTCAGGATGTTCAGGATCCTTGGTACAATAAAGGAGGAAATAACCAACACACACTTGATTGTCTTGTCCTCCAACTACCAACGAATCATGGTGGAGGAGCTTAAGTGTCCTCAACATCCCAGAATCTGTTTTGTCTTAATTTGCCCCTCATAAGGCCTCCAATGGGAAAGGGGTACTAGGTGGAGGGCCAGATAAAGCACAGATCTCAAAGACATTATCAATTAGGAACAGCATATCCCACTTAGTGACCAGGGGGCCTAGGCCTGTGTTTGGAGCACATTTGTGTGCGACCAATGGCTGGGACTTTGTCTATGGGCCCAGATGGTCCAAACATAAAACAGAGACATGAGTCTGTCTTGGGCGGCACGGTGGTGTGGTGGTTAGCACTGTTGCCTCACAGCAAGAAGGCCGGGGTTCGATCCCCGGTTGGGATTGATTGGGGACTTTCTGTGTGGAGTTTGCATGTTCTCCCTGTGCCTGCGTGGGTTCTCTCGGGTACTCCGGCTTCCTCCCACAGTCCAAAGACATGCATGATTGGGGATTAGGCTAATTGGAAACTCTAAATTGCCCGTAGGTGTAGGTGTGAGTGTGAGAGTGAATGGTTGTCTGTCTATATGTGTCAGCCCTGCGATTGACTGGCGTCCAGTCCAGGGTGTACCCTGCCTCCGCCCATTGTGCTGGGATAGGCTCCAGCCCCCCGCGACCCTCAGTGGAGGAACAAGCGGTAGAGAATGAGAGAGAGAGAGAGAGTCTGTCTTGCAGCAGGGTCTGGGGCCCTATGCATTACGTGATAGGCCATGGCAGGGACACACAAGGATAAGAAGGAGCTCAAGGAAATCCTTAACAGAAAGAAAAGTTCCTGTTTCACATGCTCTGATTCTGTAGAGAAGTTAAGCATGACATGAAAGTAGCCAAGCTATCGTACAAAACCACCCCTTTTACACATGGTCCTGCTGTATCTGCTGTCAGTATCTGCCACAGGCTGTATCTCCCAGGGCTTTATTTCCCCAGGTTTTTGATTGGTGCAACAACTGACTGGAGCTAAATGTCACTAAAACCAAAGAGATTGGTGGTGACTTTTCCAACAAGCACTTGCAGCTGTTGCATGTTTCTTATTTTACAAAAAAATATCTTAAAGTTGAAAAAGACTGTAAATAATCCAGAAGGCACAGCTGTTAATTTAGTGTGGCATAGAAATTTTAGAACTTGTCTATCTGAATAAGACACACAGGGTATGATGAGAACTTATGTAGACACCCTAGGTGTTAGCTTACACACCCCCACACATGTGACGCTGTGCAGTAGAAACAAAACCACAACATCAGTTACTGCTCGACCTGTTTGCTGTCTCTTTTTGCATTTGCAATAATATTTCTTTTCTTTCTTTGTTCTTCTTCTTGGAATAAAACATTACATAATTATATACACATCATGTAAAGAAATATCAAGTAATATACCATACCATTCATACGTTACCATACGTACAGCCATGTTTTTAGACTATGATGCAAAACACTTAAAGTTTTGACGTGTTTAAAAATAATCCTGTACTTATATATTTTGTCCTGCAGTCAATCTTCTTCTAAAATAAGATTCAAATAAAGTTGAAGCCCTTTATTGTCTAAAATGTCCAAATGTGTTTTTTGTAACACAGTCAGAATCTTTTTTGGGCTTGACTTTTCCCCTTCTGTCTTGGTGGTTTCAAACAGGAAGTCTTTGCTGTGTCTTAACACACAGCAGTCAAACTACATCGCTTCACTCTCTTGACCTTGGCATTCAAAGACAACTAGTGTAAGGAAAATGGCATTGCTGTAATGTTAATGTGATCCCCATTGCAGTCACATCAACACATCTTCTTGTCAATAGTGTTATTTCTGTTTGTATTAAGCACATTTATCCATCGAATTGTCTGTATGCAAACATTTTTAGATTAGATTATATTTTAGATTATAATGGCACATTCACTTCAGTACATACATTTTGTTTAATATATAGGTTAATAAGTGGACTAATTCATGATTTTATAGGCTTACAAAAACACAATATTCCAGTTCCTCTGATATACTCCGTGTTGATTCTATCCATGTGCAACAGAGAGTGCTTACATCTTCATCAGTTCCTCCTCCAGCTTCTCTTGCTGTCTTCTCCTCAGGGCCACTGTCTATGGGCCAGGCCCACCTATGCGGTGTTGCTCTGACTTTCCTGTTTTGAATTGTACCTATCTGGGCATTCATTCAGGGTGTCGTGGCATGATCAACTTTTGGCTCATCACTAGTTCTCCACTGGGGTCACCCAGGATCGGTGCCGGGGCTGCTGCTCTTTGCCATATACGCAACATTGCTCAGGCAAATCATCCCATGGTCTCCCATGGTGTTTTATACCACTGCTTTCCACATGGCACCCAGTTCTGCGTCTCATTTTCCCCAGACTAACCCTCAGGCTCAGACTAGATCTAACCATGAGCTCCTTCTTTCCTTGGCAAAACTATCCATTCAACAAAACATAGATCATATTTGCCCCTGCCTGTTATCGAGGCTGTTTGAAACCTTGGAGTCATGATTGTTGATCATCTGAGGTTTTGTGATCATGTAGCATCAGTCTCCCTGTCATCCCGTCACTTTGCCATATCCAACCTCAGAAAAACCAGACCATTAAACCTACAAATGCTGATACAAGTCATGGTGATCTCCCATATTTCCACCAATTCAGATAGTCCAACGAAAGCAGGCCCATGCCACCTCACTGCTGATAGAGGTCTACTGTACCTGCCCACATTAAGATCATGTCATTCATGCTGACCGACAGACTAATACCGGAATCTGCTCCCTCTTACGTGCACAATCTTGTTTGAGCCCATGCTACCCCTCGTTGCTGCATCATTTTCCAAAAGCTGTCTGTCATAATAATTGGTGAGCATTACTGGATGCATTACTGCAACATGGAAAATATAAAAAAGAATGATTGCTGGTTGGTTGGTTGGTTGGTTGGTTGTTGGTTGGTTGGTTGGTTGGTCATTGTTGATTGGTTAGAAATTATGCACATTATAACTCGACTCAAATTTAATTCTATTTATATATGAAGCAAAATCGTATTCTTAAGGTAATACAAAGTTTTTTCTTGTGGGTTTTTTAACCTTTAAATCTTCCTTTAATTTCCCCAACATCAATTTTATCAAGCAAATCTGACATTACAAGTGATCGTGTTTCCTGTATCTCACACCCTCGAGTCATCTCCGGCTGCCCAATCAGATACAAGTGCAGCATTTATCAGTTTAAAAAGGACCAGTCTCTCTTCACTCCGCCTAAAACTTCGAGCAAGATGACATCTGCAAAGTTGATTTCTGGCTGATATGTTTGGAGAAATTTGGTGAGGATTTCTTTTTTGTTTGTATTTTGTTTATCTATGGCATCATTTGCAAAATTCTAGATTTAAACATTAAACGGTGTTCATTTCTAATTATATTTTGTTTTTAGCTCAGACAGCTACAATGGAATTTTCTCCATCTTTGAATTGGAAGACCAATTATAACTTGGTCAAACCTGGACAGAACCTGACTTTGCCGTGTCTTCACAGAAGTGATGTTTCTACCCAGATCTCTTGGTTTAAAGAAACTCTGGGAGAGAAGCCGATTCTGCTCGGTACATACTGGATATTAAGGAATCGTTGTAGCTGTGTTAATGACTCCAATCCACGTTTCCAACTACATGCTGGTAACAAAGGAACTAATCTGACAATAACAGATTTGAAGTTATCAGACTCAGCGACGTATTACTGTGTAAATCGGTATTTAAATGTATTTGACTTTACAGAAGGTTATAAAGTCATTGTAGAGGGTTCAGGGTTGACCATAGATCAGCCAGCATCACATTCTATCCAAGCAGAGAAGGGTCTGTGACGCTGAATTGTACAGTCCATACTGGGTGGACTTGTGATGGGGATCACACTGTTTACTGGTTCAGAAACTCTGGACCATCTCAACTGGGACTCATGTACAGCCATACAGGCAGGAATAAGCAGTGTGAGAGGGAAACCAACACCTGTTTCTACAGCTTCTCCATGAAGAACCTGAACACTTCTCAGACTGGGACCTACTATTGTGCTGTTGCAGCATGTGGACACATTCTGTTTGGAAATGGAACCAAGCTGGTGTGTGGGGGTGAGTGCTCTAATTTTGTGCAGATTATTTTCTGTATATTGTAGAAATAATTTACATATTATCTAGTTTTAAAAATATTAAGCCAGCATCCAGTAATTTATTTAATTGTCCATAAAAAGGTTATCCTAATTAGCTCTGTTCAGTTGGTTTATATATAGTGTTTTATCGAAAAATTTACCAGTTCAAACAGATATGGCCTAAATAACCCCCAATTCTCTGTTTACACAGAGCTTTCAGTATCTAAAATGAGGAGAAATGAGGAGAAACATATATTTGTGGTCAAAGTATCACTTTAACTCATTCCTTGTTATGTCAGTATAGGTTCTGCTTCTACAGTATATTGTTACTTTATAAAATAATTTGTGACTGGCGATGTCTATTGTCTCCCTGAATTACACAGTAATGACATCATAACTAGCTTAATATAAAGTGAGAGGACAAATTGTTGAAATACTAAATGATTATCTGAAACGGCATCGCGGATATCACAATTTCTGATGCATCTCGTTACAGATGAAGGAAACCATCTTGTTTTGGTGTATTTCCTCAGTGCGGCCTGGATATTTACCATCATTGTGGTTGTTTTATTATCCATTTCAGTTTTTATGACAAAGAGGAAAAACAGTCATCACTCTCTGGGTAACTGATGTAATATATTTTGAAGATTCTTAAAGGTAAACTGGGAAAATTACTTTTCAAAAAATCTCTTCCTGTGTTTTAAAACAGACTCTCAGTCAAGAGTCCAAGCTTCATCCACAGCAAATGCAGAGGTGGAGACAATTTTGATTTTTTTAAAAAAAAAAAAGTTTATATGTATAAATAATCCTTATTTACACACACTAACTTACCCTTTATCACATATCTCCAGGGCTACCAAGAGGAAAACAACCTCCATTATTCAGCTTTGAGGAACAACCAGCCCAACAGATCAATGCAGAACAGACAGAATGAATGTGTGTACTCTGCTGTGAGGCTGTAGATGTCTTGTTGTCATTGCAGGTTAACACAGGACCTAATTAAGTATTTTGTATTTACTTATACCGGTTTCTACATTTTCAATTGTATCATTTATCAGTCTCGATGAAACAAAGTTTTCCTAATAAAGTTGTTTTTTTTCTGGCCATGTCAACAAATGATAGATTACCTCCATATATTATATTCATTTTATGAAGACAAAGCTTGTATCGTGCTGTTGCAGTCCTTAATTTGTGAAGTCAAAAGCTCCAACAATGGTTTTCACAAGCATTCATATCCATCGGACTATTAAGTTGACCAAAACACCCACTGGATGAGACAAATGCTCCATTATGTGATCATGACCATGTAAACAGCAACAGGCTATGTCTTTTTGTGAAACTTGGGGCATAAAGACTAACAAAACAGATAACAAAATTGAACACAATACAAATATTAATTGTTGATTTAATTAAAAATTACTACCTGCTCAAGATTCCCAATACAACTGAAACCTTGACATCTGTCTGCTGCTTTTTGAATCTGCAGACCTTGGTTAGCTTCCTAATTGGTGCATCAGCATTCAGCATGATGAAAAGCAGTCACAGCTGCCATTGTTAAGATATAATCAATTAAAATTTTATTTTGCAACAAAAGACCTTCAACAGTTTTATTAGAATTGTGAAAAAACTGGCCAAGGGATTTTTGTCCATCCCTCTATCAGTCTTCAACTTCTTTATCCCTTTTAGGGGACAGGTGGCCGCTTATCCCACTTCTAACTCAAAAAGACAAACAACTGTTCATGCCCTCATTCACTTCTAATGTCAATGCACATGGACACGGGGAGAACAGGCAAACTCTGCACAAAAAAACCCCCTGCATGCAGGAACCTTCTTGCTTTGTGGCAGCCATTTTAGCCCCTACATAACCGTGCCACCCCTCTGTCAGTTCACCTCATGTGCGTCTCCCCTTGTGTTGTGCCACTTTCATCATGTTGTGATTACTGATCACAAAGTGCCATAATCGTAAAGCATAATCTTTACAAATATTATGGTTATGGCATAATCATAATCTTTGAAAATATATGATGTTATGGCACTTTTGAACTACCGTATTTTCACTGTAATAAAAGGCGCAGTCTCAGTTACGGGTGCTATTTCTGTATTTAAAACATACATAAGGCGCACCGTATTATTAGTCGCATGCTAAAACATATAGTAAAAAATGACAACGGAAGTAAAACAGTGAGTTTCGATACATTTATTGAACAAAATATTAATTCTTCCACCACAAAACCATGTTTACTGTTTACTGTAAACACTGTTTACTGGTTCAGAAACTCTGGACCATCTCAACTGGGACTCATGTACAGCCATACAGGCGGGAATAAGCAGTGTGAGAGGAAAACCAACACCTGTTTCCACAGCTTCTCCATGAAGAACCTGAACACTTCTCAGACTGGGACCTACTATTGTGCTGTTGCAGCATGTGGACACATTCTGTTTGGAAATGGAACCAAGCTGGTGTTTGAGGGTGAGTGTGTTTGAAATCATTTTATTCAAAAGGTTTATACAAGTTGTTAAAGTGCTACATATTTTTGTGCAGATTATTTTATATATATTGTAGAAATAATTTACATAATATCCAGTTTTTAAAAAATTAAGCCAGAATCCACGAATTATTTTATTGTCCATAGAAAGGTTACCCCAGTTAGCTCTGTTCAGTTGGTTTCAAAATATATAGCGATTGATAGAAAAATTAACCTTATGTTTAAACAGATATGGCCTAAATATCCCCTGATTCTCTGTTATATGGAGCTTTTAGTTTCTAAAATGTGGAGGAAATGTAACATTTATAGCCCATTTTAAATTTTACATGGAGATGGAACCAAACAGGTCTTTGAGGGTGAATTACCTTCTATGTTCATGACTCCGGTATTCTGAGTTTCGACTGTTATGACTTTAACTTGGATTCAGGAATTTGAATTGATTATTTGATTTGTCTAGTTTTACCAGGTCTGGTTTTTGGCAAATCTGGCTACGAGCACAAAAGTCTTTGTTCTTTACATTACATGTTTCAAAGCAGTGTGACATGTTCACAGTGACTGTAGAGAGGTGACTCCTCAGCGAAAAGGTGCAATTTATGATAAGTTTTATTCTGAGTTGCAAATACCTGAACAAAAGCTTTGTGTGGACATATTGTAGCCAAACTAGGAATTTGACAATGATTACTTGGATTTAGATTATGAACCTCAAAAACAATTCTTTAATTGGCTTAAACTTGCAATAAAAGGCCATTCCACCTCAACTCATTGGTTTCAGAGCCTGGGTACTTGAGAAAAACTTATTCAACAGAACTGGTGGTTGGAGTAAATCGCTAACTGTACTTGTTCAAGCTCTACTGCCTGTTCTTCTTCACCATGGAACTGAAACCTTGACTTCTGTCTGCTGCTGTGTTCATCTATAGATGATAAACACACTCAGTTCTCAGTTTACTTCCTTGGTGCATCATCATTCAGCACCTTTCTGGTAGAGTATCTGGCTTTCTCGGTGGTGCGTGATGAACAGTCACAGCTGCAATTATAAAGGTATGATTAATTACACTTCTGGGCTTATTTTAGAGGGTAATTTTACATTTCTAACATTCCATTTTATTTTTCAGAATCGCATGTAAGACTCACCTCTATTCAAACCAAAGGTATTTTTTATTAGTCAGAATAAAGTCGTTCATGAAATATTCGAAAGGCACTGAGTTCATTGTTGTCATTTACAGGATTGTCCAGATGCAGATGGTTCTGTTTTGTGGAAGAAGAAGATGAACAGAGAACATACCTGGACTGAATGTGTTTACTTCAGTGTAAAGCAGTACAATAGAAAAATGACCATTTTCAACAATTTTAGATATCTTGTAGTTTCAGAAAACTCACAAAATAGAAAAAGGCTCTTCTGTGGTTGATTTATAGATATTTGATTCATTGTGTACATTCTACATTGTTCAGGATGTTCAGGATCCTTGGTACAATAAAGGAGGAAATAACCAACACACACTTGATTGTCTTGTCCTCCAACTACCAACGAATTATGGTGGAGGAGCTTAAGTGTCCTCAACATCCCAGAATCTGTTTTGTCTTAATTTGCCCCTCATAAGGCCTCCAATGGGAAAGGGGTACTAGGTGGAGGGCCAGATAAAGCACAGATCTCAAAGACATTATCAATTAGGAACAGCATATCCCACTTAGTGACCAGGGGGCCGAGGCCTCTGTTTGGAGCACAGTTGTGCGCGACCAATGGCTGGGACTTTGTCTATGGGCCCAGATCGTCCAAACATAAAACAGAGACATGAGTCTGTCTTGCAGCAGGGTCTGGGGCCATATGCATTAGGTGATAGGCCATGGCAGGGTCACACAAGGATAAAAAAGAGCTCAAGGAAATCCTTAGCAGAAAGAAAAGTTCCTTTTTCACATGCTCTGATTCTGAGAAGAAGGAAGTCAATAGAGAAGTTAAGCATGACATGAAAGCAGCCAAGCTATCGTACAAAACCACCCCTTTTACACATGGTCCTGCTGTATCTGCTTTCAGTATCTGCCACAGGCTGTATCTCCCAGGGCTTTATTTCCCCAGGTTTTTGATTGTGCAACAACTGACTGGAGCTAAATGTCACTAAAACCAAAGAGATTGGTGGTGACTTTTCCAACAAGCACTTGCAGCTGTTGAATGTTTCTTATTTTACAAAAAAATATCCTTAAAGTTGAAAAAGACTGTAAATAATCCAGAATGCGCAGCTGTTAATTTAGTGTGGCACTTTAGTTTAGACACCCTAGGTGTTAGGGTGTTAGCTTACACACCCCCACACATGTGACACTGTGCAGTAGAAACAAAACCACAACATCAGTTACTGCTCGACCTGTTTGCTGTCTGTTTTTACATTTGAAATGATATTTCTTTTCTTTCTTTCTTCTTCTTCTTGGAATAAAACATTACATAAATATATACACATCATGTAAAGAAATACCAAGTAATATACCATACCATTCATACGTTACCATACGTACAGCCATGTTTTTAGACTATGATGCAAAACACTTAAAGTTTTGACATGTTTAAAAATAATCCTGTACTTATATATTTTGTCCTGCAGTCAATCTTCTTCTAAAATAAGATTCAAATAAAGTTGCAGCCCTTTATTGTCTAAAATGTCCAAATGTATTTTTGTAACACAGTCAGAATCTTTTTTGGGCTTGACTTTTCCCCTTCTGTCTTGGTGGTTTCAAACAGGAAGTCTTTGCTGTGTCTTAACACACAGCAGTCAAACTACATCGCTTCACTCTCTTGACCTTGGCATTCAAAGACAACTAGTGTAAGGAAAATGACATTGCTGTAATGTTAATGTGATCCCCATTGCAGTCACATCAACACATGTTCTTGTCAATAGTGTTATTTCTGTTTGTATTAAGCACATTTATCCATCGAATTGTCTGTATGCAAACATTTTTAGATTAATTATATTTTAGATTATAATGACACATTCACTTGAGTACATACATTTTGTTTAATATATAGGTTAATAAGTGGACTAATTCATGATTTTATAGGCTTACAAAAACACAATATTCCAGTTCCTCTGATATACTCCGTATTGATTCTATCCATGTGCAACAGAGAGTGCTTACATCTTCATCAGTTCCTCCTCCAGCTTCTCTTGCTGTCTTCTCCTCAGGGTCACTGTCTATGGGCCAGGGCCACCTATGTGGTGTTGCTCTGACTTTCCTGTTTTGAATAGTACCTATCTGGGCATTCATTCAGGGTGTCGTGGCATGATCAACTTTTGGCTCATCACTAGTTCTCCACTGGGGTCACCCAAGGATCGGTGCCGGGGCTGCTGCTCTTTGCCATATACGCAACATTGCTCAGGCAAATCAT
Source organism: Takifugu flavidus (assembly GCF_003711565.1). NCBI lineage: Eukaryota > Metazoa > Chordata > Actinopteri > Tetraodontiformes > Tetraodontidae > Takifugu > Takifugu flavidus. The sequence goes on from NC_079522.1 coordinate 3,688,985, forward strand.
CCCATGGTCTCCCATGGTGTTTTATACCATTGCTTTCCACATGGCACCCAGTTCTGCGTCTCATTTTCCCCAGACTAACCCTCCGGCTCAGACTAGATCTCAACATGTCTCTCAGACATAACCGCATGGATGCAGGGCCACCACCTTCAACTTAACCATGGTGAAAATGAGCTCCTTCTTTCCTTGGCAAAACTATCCATTCATCAAAACATAGATCACAAAATTGGCCCCTGCCTGTTATCGAGGCTGTTTGAAACCTTGGAGTCATGATTGTTGATCATCTGAGGTTTTGTGATCATGTAGCATCAGTCTCCCTGTCATCCCGTCACTTTTACATATCCAACCTCAGAAAAACCAGACCATTAAACCTACAAATGCTGATACAAGTCATGGTGATCTCCCATATTTCCACCAATTCAGATAGTCCAACGAAAGCAGGCCCATGCCACCTCACTGCTGATAGAGGTCTACTGTACCTGCCCACATTAAGATCATGTCATTCATGCTGACCGACAGACTAATACCGGAATCTGCTCCCTCTTACGTGAACAATCTTGTTTGAGCCCATGCTACCCCTCGTTGCTGCATCATTTTCCAAAAGCTGTCTGTCATAATAATTAGTGAGCATTTACTGGATGCATTACTGCAACATGAAAAAAATAAAAAAGAATGATTGCTGGTTGGTTGGTTGTTGGTTGGTTGGTGGTTGGTTGGTTAGAAATGATGCACATTATAACTCAACTCAAAAACATCAATTTTATCAAGCAAATCTGACATTACAAGTGATCGTGTTTCCTGTATCTCACACCCTCGAGTCATCTCCGGCTGCCCAATCAGATACGAGTGCAGCATTTATCAGTTTAAAAAGGACCAGTCTTCTCTTCACTCAGCCCAAAACTTGGAGCAAGATGACATCTGCAAAGTTGATCTTCTGGCTGATATGTTTGGAGAAATTTGGTGAGGATTTCTTTTTTGTTTGTATTTTGTTTATTCATGGCATCATTTGCAAAATTCTAGATTTAAACATTAAACGTGTTCATTTCTAATTGTATTTCGTTTTTAGCTCAGACAGCTACAATGGAATTTTCTCCATCTTTGAATTGGAAGACCATTATTATCTTGGTCAAACCTGGACAGAACCTGACTTTGCCGTGTCTTCACAGAGGTGATGTTTCTACCCAGATCTCTTGGTTTAAAGAAACTCTGGGAGAGAAGCCGATTCTGCTCGGTACATACTGGATATTAAGGAATCGTTGTAGCTGTGTTAATGACTCCAATCCACGTTTCCAACTACATGCTGGTAACAAAGGAACTAATCTGACAATAACAGATTTGAAGTTATCAGACTCAGCGACATATTACTGTGTAAATCGGTATTTAAATGTATTTGACTTTACAGAAGGTTATAATGTCATTGTAGAGGGTTCAGGGTTGACTATAGATCAGCCAGCATCACATTCTATCCAAGCAGAAGGGTCTGTGACGCTGAATTGTACAGTCCATACTGGGTGGACTTGTGATGGGGATCACACTGTTTACTGGTTCAGAAACTCTGGACCATCTCAACTGGGACTCATGTACAGCCATACAGGCAGGAATAAGCAGTGTGAGAGGGAAACCAACACCTGTTTCTACAGCTTCTCCATGAAGAACCTGAACACTTCTCAGACTGGGACCTACTATTGCGCTGTTGCAGCATGTGGACACATTCTGTTTGGAAATAGAACCAAGCTGGTGTTTGAGGGTGAGTGAGTTTTGAAATCATTTTATTCAAAAGCTGTTAAGTGCTATTTTATGTGCAGATTGTTTCCATACGCCTGTAAAAATAATAAAGCCAACATGACCTCAGTGTTAAAAAAAAAATCCAAAATGTAACTTAATTTCTTAATTGCTCTATGTTTAAACACATAGAGCAATTTATAGCAACATGAACCTTAAGTTCTAAGTTCATACAGTCATAAAATTTATGCTGTTTGAATTTTACACCACAGCAGCACATTAAAAACATTTGTGGTCAAAGTATAACTTTAACTCATATTTTTGTTATGTCAGTATAGATTCTCTTTAAATACTGTTATTTTATAAAATAATGTGTGAATGGTGATGCCTGTAGTTTCGCTCAATAGAAAATAATGACATCATAACTGCCGTGATATAAAGTGAGAAGACAAATATGTGTAAAGACCTTAATAATTATCTGAAACAGTATCGCGGATATCACAATTTCTGATGCCTCTCGTTACAGATGAAGGAAAATATCTTGTTTTGGTGTATTTCCTCAGTGCGACCTGGATATTTACCATCATCGTGGTTATTTTATTAACCATTTCACTTTATATGACGAAAAAGAGAAACAGCCATCACTCTCTGGGTAACTGATGTAATATATTTTGAATATTCTTAAAAATAATAAATAAATGAATGTTACAGTCACAGCTGCAATTATAAAGGTATGATTAATTACACGTCCGGTCTGCTTTTAGATAGTAATTTTACATTTCTAACATTCCATTTTATTTTTCAGAATCGCATGTAAGACTCTCACCTCTATTCAAACCAAAGGTATTTTCTATTAGTCAGAATAAAGTCGTTCATTAAATATTCAAAAGGCACTGAGTTCATTGTTGTCATTTACAGGATCGTCCAGATGCAGATGGTTCTGTTTTGTGGAAGAAGAAGATGAACAGAGAACATACCTGGACTGAATGTGTTTACTTCAGTGTAAAGCAGTAGAATAGAAAAATGACCATTTTCAACAATTTTAGATATCCTGTAGTTTCAGAAAACTCACAAAATAGAAAAAGGCTCTTCTGTGGTTGATTTATAGATATTTGATTCATTGTGTACATTCTACATTGTTCAGGATGTTCAGGATCCTTGGTACAATAAAGGAGAAAATAACCAACACACACTTGATTGTCTTGTCCTCCAACTACCAACGAATCATGGTGGAGGAGCTTAAGTGTCCTCAACATCCCAGAATCTGTTTTGTCTTAATTTGCCCCTCATAAGGCCTCCAATGGGAAAAGGGTACTAGGTGGAGGGCCAGATAAAGCACAGATCTCAAAGACATTATCAATTAGGAACAGCATGTCCCACTTAGTGACCAGGGGGCCGAGGCCTCTGTTTGGAGCACATTGGTGCACGACCAATGGCTGGGACTTTGTCTATGGGCCCAGATCGTCCAAACATAAAACAGAGACATGGGTCTGTCTTGCAGCAGGGTCTGGGGCCATATGCATTAGGTGATAGGCCATGGCAGGGTCACACAAGGATAAAAGCTCAAGGAAATCCTTAGCAGAAAGAAAAGTTCCTTTTTCACATGCTCTGATTCTGAGAAGAAGGAAGTCAATAGAGAAGTTAAGCATGACATGAAAGCAGCCAAGCTATCGTACAAAACCACCCCTTTTACACATGGTCCTGCTGTATCTGCTGTCAGTATCTGCCACAGGCTGTATCTCCCAGGGCTTTATTTCCCCAGGTTTTTGATTGGTGCAACAACTGACTGGAGCTAAATGTCACTAAAACCAAAGAGATTGGTGGTGACTTTTCCAACAAGCACTTGCAGCCGTTGCATGTTTCTTATTTAACAAAAAAATATCTTAAAGTTGAAAAAGACTGTAAATAATCCAGAATGCGCAGCTGTTAATTTAGTGTGGCATATAAGTTTTTTAAATTCTGTTTGGAAATGGAACCAAGTTGGTGTGTGGGGGTGAGTATCACTTTAACTCATTCCTTGTTATGTCAGTATAGGTTCTGCTTCTACAGCATATTGTTACTTTATAAAATAATTTGTGACTGGTGATGTCTATTGTCTCCCTGAATTACACAGTAATGACATCATAACTAGCTTAATATAAAGTGAGAGGACAAATTTGTGGAAATACTTAAGTGATTGTCTGAAACGGCATCGCGGATATCACAATTTCTGATGCATCTCGTTACAGATGAAGGAAACCATCTTGTTTTGGTGTATTTCCTCAGTGCGGCCTGGATATTTACCATCATTGTGGTTGTTTTATTATCCATTTCAGTTTTTATGACAAAGAGGAAAAACAGTCATCACTCTCTGGGTAACTGATGCAATATATTTTGAAGATTCCTAAAGGTAAACTGGGAAAATTACTTTAAAAAAATGTCTTCCTGTGTTTTAAAACAGACTCTCAATCAAGATTCCAAGCTTCATCCACAGCAAATGCAGAGGTGGAGACAATTTTGATTTTTTTGTATGTATAAATAATCCTTATTTACACACACTAACATACCCTTTATCACAATCTCCAGGGCTACCAAGAGGAAAACAACCTCCATTATTCAGCTTTGAGGAACAACCAGCCCAACAGATCAATGCAGAACAGACAGAATGAATGTGTGTACTCTGCTGTGAGGCTGTATGTAGATGTCTTGTTGTCATTGCAGGTTAACACAGGACCTAATTAAGTATTTTGTATTTACTCATACCGGTTTCTACATTTTCAATTGTATCATTTATCAGTCTCGATGAGGCAAAGTTTTCCTAATAAAGTTGTTTTTTCTGGCCATTTCGATTAGATTACCTCCATATATTTATATTCATTTTATGAAGACAAAGCTTGTATCGTGCTGTTGCAGTCCTTAATTTGTGAAGTCAAAAGCTGCAACAATGGTTTTCACAAGCATTCATATCCATCGGACTATTAAGTTGACCAAAACACCCACTGGATGAGACAAATGCTCCATTATGTGATCATGACCATGTAAACAGCAGCAGGCTATGTCTTGGATACATAGAAATGCTAAGGCAGGGGCAGTATTATCCAAAGGGTTGGCGTACTCCTGCTGTGTCCACCGTGGTCTCTCTCCCCGGAAACATTTTTCCCAGGAACGATTTTTGCTTATTTGGGATCCAATTTGCCAGCAGTTTAGAAAATGTTTAGCTCTCTTTGTGACCTTTTTTTTGTAAAACTTGGGGCATAAAGACTAACAAAACAGATAACAAAATTGAACACAATACAAATATTAATTGTTGATTTAATTAAAAATTACTACCTGCTCAAGATTCCCAATACAACTGAAACCTTGACATCTGTCTGCTGCTTTTTGAATCTGCAGACCTTGGTTAGCTTCCTAATTGGTGCATCAGCATTCAGCATGATGAAAAGCAGTCACAGCTGCCATTGTTAAGATATAATCACTTAAAATTTTATTTTGCAACAAAAGACCTTCAACACTTTTATTAGAATTGTGAAAAAACTGGCCAAGGGATTTTTGTCCATCCTCTATCAGTCTTCGACTTCTTTATCCCTTTTAGGGGACAGGTGGCCGCTTATCCCACTTCTAACTCAAAAAGACAAACAACTGTTCATGCCCTCATTCACTTCTAATGTCAATGCACATGGACACGGGGAGAACAGGCAAACTCTGCACAAAAAAGCCCCCCTGACTGCAGGAACCTTCTTGCTTTGTGGCAGCCATTTTAGCCCCTACATAACCGTGCCACCCCTGTGTCAGTTCACCTCATGTGCGTCTCCCCTTGTGTTGTGCCACTTTCATCATGTTGTGATTACTGATCACAAAGTGCCATAATCATAAAGCATAATCTTTACAAATATTTGGTTATGGCATAATCATAATCTTTGAAAATATTATGATTATGGCACTTTTGAACTACCGTATTTTCACTGTAATAAAAGGCGCAGTCTCAGTTGCGGGTACTATATCTGTTTTTAAAACATACATAAGGCGCACCGTATTATTAGGCGCATGCTAAAACATACAGTAAAAAATGACAACGGAAGTAAAATGGTGAGTTTCATCACATTTATTGAACGAAATATTCATTCTTCCGCCACCAAAACCATCAAAGTTTTCATCTTCTGTATCTGAATTAAACAGCTGCACTATTTCAATGTCCAACATCCCAAATTCCTCTTCTTCATCATCTGAATCAGACTCACTAACCGGTTCCGCTTCAGCGTTGATTTTGTGAAAGCTCTTCCAATACATGAAGACGGTATCATAGCCCATGTTTCTACAATCCACCCGCATATGGTGGCATAACTTGCCCGCCGCTGCCTCATAGTCTTTGTGAAGGAGTGTTCGCCTTCCTTCATCCAGCGCTCTGTCCGTTTCCGTGGCAGTGGAGAACAACGGTGAACGACGACTTTTCGTGCCCCGTTGTGCGTATCGCCACCGTGCTGGTCCCTTTTTCTCCACTTTGTGGGTCAAAGGGATGTCAAAAGTCAGAGGGGTCTCATCCATGTTGGTGATGTGGCTGGGCGCGGTTATCTTGTCGCGGCAGTAGGTGCGGAAGATGGCCGCCCTCTCTGGTAATCCACGTGCAGCCGCCTGCGCAACAGTTGTCCTTGCGCGTATGGAGAGATGCTACCTCCTCATAAAGCAAAAACACCAAGACGGACCTCCTTGGAAGTGCTCAATGTCCATTTCTTCAGCAATCGCTTTGGCCTTTTGTCGAATGGGGACAGTAGAGACACCCCTTCCAGTTGTTTGCTGTTCCACAACCAACTGTTTCACTCGGTTTTCCAGCTCGGGCCACCTTGCTTTGTTCCCACAGGACATTAAAATGTCTTGCAGCTGCTCGATTGCCATTTTCAGCCGCATATTCGATGGCCTACAAATTGCTGCTTTATGTTGTGCCCATTTGATGAAACCCCTTCCACTTCCTTCCAATAAAGCCTCCATGGTCCTTGATGGGCTTGTAATCATCTTTAGTATTTTCACCTTTTTGACATCACTTTTATATCCAATGGCTATCAGCTAAAAATCCTCATATTGAACCTCATTTTGGATCACCCATCTAACGTCCTATGTTTCTTCACCAGGATGAATGGCAGGTAGGCCCATAGCAAATTGCAGAAGTAGTAAACTTCAATAATGAAAAATCACCGGGCAGGCAGCAGACAGTGGCCAGGGCTGGGACAGATGTTAAGTTATGCAAATGGCTGTGTGCTGTGCCAGATGCCGGATTGGTCATCCGAAGATCAAGTATCTGCCAATTGGTGGATTGTCCAGGAGGGACTAAATTTAAAGCAGAAGATTGCTGCCACCTGCAAGCTCCTCAACTTCCTCAATAATCCAGTGGGCCTCTGATGTGTTTTGAATCATTGTGATGTGTAAAAGTGCACGGCCACATTTTTTATATTGTTTTCTCCTGTTTTTGAAGTTAGGTAGGTTAAGGAATGTATTTTGGTTATTGCCTGTTAGGGAACATTTTGGTTGTTTCTTTTCAATTAGACTGATTCTGATTGTTATTTTGGCTAAAAGTCACTCTGAGGATATTTGTGCTGATAAAACCTTTTGAATTTTGATTTTTGGAATGATCCTTGGTATAAATGATCACCCATGTTAACTTTTGATTAACTTTGTGTCATTGGTCACTTAGACCTTGAGGAAGCTGGGGGTTTGTGTTAGGCTCAGAGCTCCAAGACTGGTTGTAACATGGAACAGTAAGGGTCAGTAAAAGGAAATGAGTCCAGGAATGAGTGCTGGAAAGTCAGGCATGAGGCTGTGGAGAGAGTGACGGGAGTGGCAGCATTGTCCTGCTTATGGCAGAACAGATGGTGACAGGACTCAGTTATTGCTTTGCTTGCAGGATTTATTATTTCTTTTTTAGAACAAAGATACTTTCACTGCTGAAGGGTTTTTCAAATATGGCTTTTAGTTTTCTGAATCACAATGCTCTCGTGGCTTGACAGTGACTTTAATTACCCAGCTAATCATATCATAACAAACTTGCATTAATATATTCTGATGTACACATGATTTTTAGTCTCTTTGCATTGCTCTACTGGACAAGCCTGGGAAATATATGAAGTTGAGAAGTAAAAGGATCATTAGAATTATGTTTTGTGAGTTTATGATCTGTGATTTTTGCTAATTATTGCCTGTGAAATGGCTCCTGACCATCCAGTCCTGATACAGATGCATTATGTTTTCCCAAACTGTTACTAAAAATTGACTGTTTAAGTTGCAAGGATCAATGCAAACCCAGATGTGTCAAAAACATGCGTCTAAAACAATCAACACGTCACAAGGTCTCAGAGAAACTCATACCCTTGTTTCCTTAATAAGACATACAAAGAAACCGGGTCGGCCAATCACAGCCAGTCAGTAAACTCAGGCTTAAGTGGAGGAAAGGACAAAATTAGTTTCATTCAGCACAGCAACACAATGGTATTTACGTTTGTTTTCTATCTGGTATGTGTGATTGCTGGGAAGATGGGTGAGTGATTTATTATTCTTGTATTATCTATCTAATATTAGCACTGGAGCACTCTCATTTCTATTTTTAATATGGAAAGAAACAAACAACCCTCAAAATAATTCATAACTTTGTTTGTTCTGTTTTTTCAGGTGAGATGACTGTTCTGATGGTTGATAAAGACAAAAACTTTACAGCAGCTATTGGTGAAGAACCTCAGAGCTCTTATCTAAAACACTCGTGAGTGGAAACACATTCTAAGAGCAATTTTATTTATAGAAACCTCTGAAATATCACTTTTATTTTGGAGACCATGCTACTCTGACTTTTTTTCAGATGATGGGTTTAGGGTTTATTATCTTCTCAACATTACTTGAAATATAAACGAGATGTTCATACAATTAAGATCTGATTCTGCATTCAGGCCTTTAGCTTTAAATGAATGAATCCTGAACAGTCATCATCTCAACAGACATCATCCCACCTGTGTGTGGTACAAATCTGGTAGTCCCATGAAAATGATCAGCCATATCTATTACTTAATCGTACACAAATGCAATTGTTAGTGTCTTTGGATATCCTTGTAATATTTGGTCTGTGCAGATTTTTTTTTCAAACTTGGAAAAGGAACCTTTAAACATTCAAACAATGTAACTCAAGAAGATTCTGTGATTCCAGCTGAGCTCAATAAAATCAATCAAAAAAAATCTAATTAGTTTAGCTCTTACAAGAGGAACTGTGAAAATTGAAGCCAGACATTATCACATACAGTTCTGCCGATGTTATATTTTACTGCTGCAAACCAAAATGGAAGAAGTTTAGCATAGTTTCTACTTTATGTGGTTTCTTGTGTTTGTGGTTTCTGTGAAGATTTTTGAACACATAAAAAGTCGTTTATCGTCTTTGTATCATTGTATTAAACAGATGCTCAAAAGTAAATAACATGAAGATCAGTTGCTGTTATGGCCACAAATGAGACTGGAGGGATAAAGCAGGGTTTATGAGGTAAATATGGTCTTGCAAAGCTCTCTTCCTCTCTCTCTCTCTCTCTCTCTCTCTCTCTCTCTCTGTCACACTCTCTTGCACTTGACCTCTCATGCCTCTGTCTTAGACCATAACTCTGTTTTCGTCTATCCAACATACAGCCTACTCAAGTATGTGAGGACTATGCATTTAGGCTAAAGCAGCCACCGCTAGGAAACTGTTGCCCCACCAGGTAATGCAGTATAATTCCCAACCAGATGTTGGGTCCATGCACAGAGCTCGCTCATCTCAACGCCGTTACGATCCAAGTCTTTTATGTCAAATATTCAGTTTCTGACCAGTTCATCATATGACCAGTTACACACCTGATATGTTGCCCCGGTGATGTGAATGCACTACGGGAGCACTGTTTTACCCACAGATATAATGTAATTTGTGTTGTTCTTGAGGTCATTCTTGACAGACATTCAGTTTTGAGGAACACCACACACACATATTTATATATATACTGTATATACACACATACATATACATATTTATATACACACACACATACATATATACACATACATATATACCTAATTAATGTTTTTGTTAAATCTCTTTTCTCTATTTCAAATGAAAAAAATAAAGATGAGTTGTTCCCCACCAACACCTGTGTTAATGTGTAAACATCCTGCAGCCAACTGAGTTGAAAGAAAATCATTTTCTCACTTTGTGTCTGAGCTCCTGCTCTGATCAAGCTCACTCGCATCAGGTTCATCATGGTGGTTTTATCGGCTCTTGTACAGGATGTCAAAACGGGTTTTGACCTAGATGGTCTTTGTTGGCTCTGACGTTTTCAAGGCTTTTGTGTTTTACATGTCTCCCACAAAGGAAGAGGGCGGTGTGCAAGTGTTTGTAAGGTCACCTCATGAGTGTATTTAATTTTTGTACTTTTCTCAGTCTGTAAAAAATAAATTAACTGGAAAAGTTCTTGTGTGTCATCGGTTTAGGGTAAGATGTCTCCTCAAATGTTTCTAATTCTGCCTGTAAGAAAATCCCATTTTTCCACAGTTACATGACATTTGAATCTCCACCATACAACTTGAGTACAACAAGCAATCGTTGCTGCTGATACCTGCTGCAGTCTCTGTCTATTTAACTAATTTGTGGCTGCAGTAGACAACTGTTCAAACAGCATTTCCTTTGTAATGCAGGTCTTTGTTGCCACAGTTGCATGTCAGCCAACAAATCTGCATAACTGTTCTTTGAAAGGTAGCTAACTGCACACAAATATTGAGCAAGTGGGCAAAGAGTGAAAATAATTCTGCAAATAAAGCGTAGAAGTGTACAAAGAAGTTAACAGACTAGTTTAAGCTGATCTCCTTTTCCTTTGTGCGACTACCTCCTGCTGTCAAGCTGCATGACTCAGGAAGTGTGATCTGAACACAGCTTTGACAATTCAAGCACATACAGACCACAATCACGGTGTGCTTCATTTGAACGCAGTAACCTCTCTGCTGGTGCTGCATCCAAAACGTAAACTGACAAATGTAACATATCGCTTCAAATGTGAATGCTGCGCATATTCTGATCTTTTTACTGAATTCCCAATTAATTCTCTAGCCCACATATCAAACATGTTCAGAGTGAGCACATGCTCAGGCTGCGTCCTGAGCCCTCCACTCAGTTCTGCAGGTGCTGACACCACGGTAACTTATCGCTAGACTATTTTGAAAGAATCATATGACCTGGTAAATAAATTAATTATTATTAAACTAACCTTTTCTCCGGTTTTTTACTGTGTTATTAACAGAGCCATGATGGAGGTGACCTCTGTTATGCTGCTGCCGGGTTAAAAAAAAAATCCCATTAATGATGGAACTCAGTATCAATTATAAAACTAAGAGGAAATGTAAACTATATATCAAAGTTAAATCAAAGGAAATAAGTTAATTTAACTTTTTGGATACATTTTTTCCGAGGATGTGGAAATGGGTCTCTTTAACAAAAACAACTCAGTGTCCATAAAGACAATCTATAAATATTCTGCATGTTGAGCATGAATGTTACGTCTCACATTTACTTTTCACTGCTGCGGTGAAGGTGGCGCAAACCTCAGAGTTAAAGTTTCCATTAGTGGAAAAACAAGTCAGAAGTTGAATACAGGAAGGGCAGCCTGCTCGAGTCTTGCTTGGAAATTGACAGAAATAAAAAAATGTTTTTCAGTTTAGATCCACATCAAATGTACTCAACTCTAATAAGAGGCAATGTGGTTGTGGTTAGGTGTCGCAAACCACCACAAAGACAGACACTTTATCAGATCTGTACAAGGAAGGTTCAGGAATTTTGGTCTTTGGGAGTGGAGTTCCCGTGTCACCTTTGTTTTTTTCTGGATAGACGACTTTGTCCCACAGTCCAAAGGTTTTATGAAATTAATTTTGATGGGACAAAATTGGGCCTATATGGTGTGCATAGTTTGGGATCGACGTCAGCAGCTTTGCTATCTAAAGCTAGTAAAGTATGAGATAGTAAAGTATGTCATCAAAGATGGTGATGCTGATATTTCACCTACGCCTGTTATATTTAAATTCAAAAGCAAAGGTTCTACTGTATCCTTTCAACGGAACAGAATGGCTATGATTTCATTTGTGTTAAACAGTTAGTGTGAAATGTTTCCCAATCAGGACAAACAATACTATACTTTACTATATTTTTTAGCTGTTTCTTGTAAATGTACATATTGCATGACACAACCCCATCAGTGTGGCTACCAGTAAAAGATCAGCTCTCAGTCTAACTTTAGCTTTAACGTGTGCTTTGTCTGTGTGGCTGCTGACAGGAAGTCTATGCAGAGTTTCTGTTCAAAGCTGACCACAAAGAAGTAACAACCAAATATATTCCATTGTAGCGGCGTTCTCTTAAGAAAGGTTCTGTTGTGATCAGTCGAGTTAATTTCACAAGAGAAGAGGATCATGATCAACTACAACATAGCAGGATTCAACTGTTTCATCCAAATTTGTGCAGCAAGAGAGTGGTTTCATGCATGTTGGCTAATGTTGGCAAGATGAAATTTGGACGATATATTATTATTGTAATGGTTCATGTGGAATTCATTGTTAAGAATATTCAGAGGATCCCATCAACATTAAAGCAATGGGGGCACAATTTTTTGTTGTAAGAGCAAAATCAACCCCTCTTTCAAACATTTTCCAGTTATGGTGAATAAAGGTGTGCTTATCTCTCTTGTGTTGCTAATTAAGTAGACCCTCCCCCCCTTTTAAGCCAAATTCAAGAACTTTAACCCAGAAGCCAGGTGGTTTAAGAAATTGTTCTTAAGAAATTGCTTTTGACGTCATCTTCATCGTGTGGACTTCAGCTTGTTCGACAAGGTGCGAGCCACTCAGCACGTGTTCATGGTTTCCAAACAAGGGCAGTCAGTGTCACTTCTTGCTAGCCAATCAAATGAACTTTTTTCATGAATAGTGAATATATGGAGGATCTCAGCTCTGTTGCTCTGACTTTCCTGTTTTGAATTGTACCTATCTGGGCATTCATTCAGGGTGTCGTGGCATGATCAACTTTTGGCTCATCACTAGTTCTCCACTGGGGTCACCCAGGATCGGTGCCGGGGCTGCTGCTCTTTACCATATACGCAACATTGCTCAGGCAAATCATCCCATGGTCTCCCATGGTGTTTTATACCACTGCTTTCCACATGGCACCCAGTTCTGCGTCTCATTTTCCCCAGACTAACCCTCCGGCTCAGACTAGATCTCACCATGTCTCTCAGACATATCCGCATGGATGCAGGGCCACCACCTTCAACTTAACCATGGTGAAAATGAGCTCCTTCTTTCCTTGGCAAAACTATCCATTCATCAAAACATAGATCACAAAATTGGCCCCTGCCTGTTATCGAGGCTGTTTGAAACCTTGGAGTCATGATTGTTGATCATCTGAGGTTTTGTGATCATGTAGCATCAGTCTCCCTGTCATCCCGTCACTTTGCCATATCCAGCCTCAGAAAAACCAGGCCATTAAACCTACAAATGCTGATACAAGTCATGGTGATCTCCCATATTTCCACCAATTCAGATAGTCCAACGAAAGCAGGCCCATGCCACCTCACTGCTGATAGAGGTCTACTGTACCTGCCCACATTAAGATCATGTCATTCATGCTGACCGACAGACTAATACCGTAATCTGCTCCCTCTTACGTGCACAATCTTGTTTGAGCCCATGCTACCCCTCATTGCTGCATCATTTTCCAAAAGCTGTCTGTCATAATAATTAGTGAGCATTTACTGGATGCATTACTGCAACATGGAAAAAATAAAAAAGAATGATTGCTGGTTGGTTGGCTGGTTGGTTGGTTGGTTGTTGTTGATTGGTTAGAAATGATGCACATTATAACTCAACTCAAATTGAATTCTATTTATATATGAAGCAAAATCCTATTCTTAAGGTACCGTATTTTCACAACCATAAGGCGCGCCGTATTATAGGGCGCACCTTCAATTAACAGCCTATTTTAGAAATATTTTCATACACAGGGCGCACCGTGTTATAAGGCGCATAGCATAGAAACTGCGTAGTGCCTGTGGTTTCATGACGCGTTCACTAGATCGAGCTGCGCTAAAAGGAATGTCAATAAACAGCCAGATAAGTCAGTCAAACTTATTAATAGAATACAAACCGTCGTTCTCACACTCTATTCACTCACCAAAACAAACAATAAACAGCTGTTTTATTATTTTTCCCCGAGTGACGTAGTGTTTTCGCATAACACAGTTCGTTTAATAACAGCGAGTTATAACAGGCAGTGCAACAATTTTATCACAAGGGATAGTGGAGTTTAATAAATCTTCGATTAGTGCAACATTTTTATCACGTAGTACCGTTGCGGTAAATCAAACGTTAGTGCAAACACAATATACGGTAACTCGAACTCTCGAAGTAGTGCAAAGCGATAGCAATAGCAATATAACAACGTTGTTCAACGGTAATTTCCATATTCACAGTATGACCAGCCTTGTTAAGTTGTAAACACACAAAAGAAACACGTAAAGATCACTTTATCAGTTCATTCCTCATCCAGGAATCCCTCGAATTCTTCTTCTTCGGTGTCCGAATTGAACAGTTGTGCGAATACGGCGTCCAACATGGCCGGCTCCGTCTCGTCAAAGTCGTCATCAGGGTCGGTGTCGCTGGTGTTGTCTGGCATTTCAGTGACAATCCCTGCCTTCCCGAAAGCTCGGACCACGGTCGATGCCCAGGCATTTACGATCCACTGGCCGATAGTGACGTATGACGCGCGGCGCGTCTCCCCGTCTTGGTGAATGTGTGTTCGCCGTTCGTCATCCACCGCTCCCACGCAGTTCGCAGTCTAGCTTTGAATGCCCCGTTGACACCAATATTTAGCGGCTGGAGTTCCTTTTGTTATCCACTTCTTGCTTTGTTTCCTCGGAAGCTCCGTTGAGTCTTCTTTACCTGGCGCAGGTCGTCTTGTTGCTTCCTCCACTTTCGCACCATTGATTCGTTCACGTTAAATTCTCTTGCCGCTGCTCTATTTCCGTGTTCAACTGCGTGACTGATAGCCTTCAGTTTGAACTCTGCGTCAAAAGCGCGTCTCTTGCAAGGAGCCATTTTGGGGTCTTTACAGACAGAAATGGTTTGGGACTGAATTTACTGCTGTTACCTCGGCCACGCCTACTGACTACGGTAGCCGCGATTAACCAATATTACCGTAATCCATACAAAAGGCGCTCCGGGTTAAAAGGCGCACCGTAGATTTTTTTGAAAATTCTAGGCTTTTAGGTGCGCCTTATAGTCGTGAAAATACGGTAATCCAAAGTTTTTTCTTGTGGGTTTTTTTAACCTTTAAATCTTCCTTTGATTTCTCCAACATCAATTTTATCAAGCAAATCTGACATTACAAGTGATCGTGTTTCCTGTATGTCACACCCTCGAGTCATCTCCGGCTGCCCAATCAGATACAAGTGCAGCATTTATCAGTTTAAAAAGGACCAGTCTTCTCTTCACTCAGCCCAAAACTTGGAGCAAGATGACATCTGCAAAGTTGATCTTCTGGCTGATATGTTTGGAGAAATTTGGTGAGGATTTATTTTTTGTTTGTATTTTTTTATTTATGGCATCATTTGCAAAATTCTAGATTTAAACATTAAACGGTGTTCATTTCTAATTGTATTTTGTTTTTAGCTCAGACAGCTACAATGGAATTTTCTCCATCTTTGAATTGGAAGACCAATTATATCTTGGTCAAACCTGGACAGAACCTGACTTTGCCGTGTCTTCACAGAGGTGCTGTTTCTACCAAGATCTCTTGGTTTAAAGAGACTCTGGGAGAGAAGCCGATTCTGATCTGTATGTACTTGATATCAAGTGAATATTGTAGCTGTGCTAATGACTTCAAAACCAATCCACGTTTCCAACTACATCCTGGTAACAATGGAACTAATCTGACAATAACATATTTGAAGTTATCAGACTCAGCCACCTATTACTGTGTAAATCAGTATTTAAATGTATTTGACTTTACAGAAGGTTATAATGTCATTGTAGAGGGTTCAGGGTTGACCATAGATCAGCCAGCATCACAGTCTATCCAAGCAGGAGGTTCTGTGACGCTGAATTGTACAGTACATACTGGGTGGACTTGTGATGGGGATCACACTGTTTACTGGTTCAGAAACTCTGGACCATCTCAACTGGGACTCATGTACAGCCATACAGGCAGGAACAAGCAGTGTGAGAGGAAAACCAACACCTGTTTCTACAGCTTCTCCATGAAGAACCTGAACACTTCTCAGACTGGGACCTACTATTGTGCTGTTGCAGCATGTGGACACATTCTGTTTGGAAATGGAACCAAGCTGGTGTGTGGGGGTGAGTGCTCTAATTTTGTGCAGATTATTTTCTGTATATTGTAGAAATAATTTACATATTATCTAGTTTTAAAAATATTAAGCCAGCATCCAGTAATTTATTTAATTGTCCATAAAAAGGTTATCCTAATAGCTTTGTTCAGTTGGTTTATATATAGTGTTTTATCGAAACATTTACCAGTTCAAACAGATATGGCCTAAATATCCCCCAATTCTCTGTTTACACAGAGCTTTCAGTATCTAAAATGAGGAGAAATTGTAACATTTAAAGCCTGGTTTGAATTGTACATGGACACCGTGACAGTCCTTTAATCAAATATTTATTTTAATTATTTATTATTTTAAAGTACACATAAAACCTAAACACAAACTACTATAAAATGCCATTAGAAGGAACAACAGCAGTGGGACTGACTGACTGCATTTGTGTCCTCATCTGTTAACTCTGTCCTCTGTGTTATCTGCTTTATTATAATTGAGCTGGTAGCTACCAGTGAAACAGGAAGCTAGACAAAAGATGCCATGACTCCTTATGTTTGTTTTGTACACCTCCATCTAAAGGTAAGAAAACAATGCTTTAAATGCTTTTAGTACATGTACTACATGTTTTCTGTTGTATCAGGTGGCTAGTTCTTTTCTGTTTTTCTGCTAAAAACATGTTAAGATTTCATAGAACTGTGGTGGAGGATTTTATATAGACATCAGTGGTGCCCTGAAAATAAACAATGAGTTTAACATTACTTCCTGCTGTACTCAAGCAGCTGCTTTTTCACATAAGCTAACTTTCATCAGATGGCCTTGACAACATTAGAGAAGTTGTGATCCACCTAACAAGTCTTCAATGTTTCCAAACTAGGAGAGTGAGTGTCACTTCTTCCTAGACAATCAACTTCACTTTTTGAATCATGAGTAGTGAATATATGGAGGATGTCAGCATTCATCTAGAGAGGTTCGTCACAATGGAATCACTAAATTTGTTTTTATTCGTCCTTTATGGTAAGTTTGATCATCTTGTGAACATTTTAATGACTTAATTCTAAACATCTACACATGAACTGTTCTAGGTAACTTTATTGGTTTCATTTATTCTTGACAGATGAAACATCCTCATTTGTGCATCCAGTGAGTGGTTTGTTTGTTAATGTCGGGGAAGCCAAAACTAATTTCCATATTTTAATGTCAATGCAGTCTTCAGCAAGGAATTCAAGAACTGCTGTTTTCAGTGAATATTACAGAGGGTAACTAGCAGTTTGAAATTGCAAATTTAGCATTTCAGACTCAGCAATGTATTACTGCATATATATGTATGCATTTCAGTTTGAAAAGATCTATATGGTCCATGTTATGAGTTTACATTTGACTGGTCCATCAGTCACCCTCAGAGTCTGTTCAGACAAACGGTTCTGTGACTCTGAACTGCAGAGTACATACTGGGACCTGTGATGAGGAAAACACTGTTTACTGGTTCAAGAAGTCAGGAGACTCTGAACTAGAGATCAATTACACCCATGGAGGCAAAGAAGAACAGTGTTTTGGGGGAGGATTAAAAAACACCTCTTTCTACAATTTTTCCATGAAGAACCTGAATATTTACAAGGCTGGGGCCTACTATTGTGCTGTTGCAGCATGTGGACGAATTCTGTTTGGAGGTGTGCAATGTTGAATGGAGAGCTAGTGTATGTTCTGGAGGGCAGGGGTAATGTGGCCTCCGGCATGAGTGTAGGTTATGAGAGGTTTCTGAAGATGCTAAAGTTTAATGAGGATTTAAGAAAACAGACTCCTGGTATGAATGGAGAGTTGGATATCATCAGCATAGCAGTGAAACAAAGACAGAAACAAGGAATGATGTTCGCAAGGGGGAAGATGTACTTCAAGAAATAGAGGTGCTCAACCACTGAGTCTTTGAGGGATTCCTTGTGAGATGGGTGGTGGATGAGGTGCATTTGTTAAATTTGATTGCTGATGGGTTTTTTTAAGGCAATGGTTTTATCAAAGGTAAATTGTGAGTGAGGTGTAGGGGCTGTAAATGGGGATTTTGTGGTGATGTTAAATTCACTTTTGCTCATCAGATTGTATATTTGGTATCTTGACTGGTATTCCTGCAGTCAGCCTGATCTATTTTCTGGCACAATACTTAACCAAAACTATTTTGACAGCATTGAAGAGAATTAGTTTATATTGTTAGCATCTTTTATCTTATTAGCATGTGTTATACTATATGTTTTTGTTTTATGTTACAGTTAGTTTAGAAGTTAGGGATAGTATATAATCTTTAGTAGGAATACACATAAGCAAGTCAGTTGACCCTTCTTTGACATGAATACTGCTTAGACAGTTGGAGCCAGGCAGACAGGAAATGGTAGACCCTCATCGTAAAATATGACAGCATAATTTACTGGTGATTGATAAGTTCCTGGACAGGAATAAGCCCTCTGACCTGGCCATCTGAGAAGACAATGGAGAAGGACTGCACCAACACCAAATGAGGCAGGAAGAAGAAGATGAAGTCACCCAAGAAGAAGGACTGGATTGGACTGAATTAGCATCAATAATTACATATGTCTTTCTATAAAAGACTGGGCCAAGGGATAGTTAGGTTGTCAGACTTCATGCCCTGACAGTTGACTTTGTTGTTGTTAGGGTTATGAACTGGCCCGGAGCTCTGTAATATTTGTATCTTGAATTGATTCTATGTGCTAAATACATTTTGAAATTGGCATTTGTTTACTTGAAGTCTTCATTTAAAGAACACGCGGATTGGCAGTGACACACGAGAGGTATTGCAATCCAACAGCATCAATACTCTATATCAATTGAAAATGCTTCAAAGAAGCAGGAGTTAACACATTGGACAGAAAAGGACAGAGAAATGTGAATAAAAGTGTTTACACTTATGTCAATCAGTGATGCTTCAGATAATCTTATGTTTCCTGACTCTACTACAGTAAGAGAGGCTGGGAGCACCCTGGATGGATCCCAGTTTGTTTGTTTTTTGAAAAGTAGTTGTAAAATAAAATTTGATGACGTGTTTGACTATTCTTCTCTTTCTGTCCTCCCTCCTGCCCTAGTTTGTCATTTCCATCTCATTTACTCTGCTGACCATCAAAAGAATGGTCCTCCTACAGGAGCCTTGTCCTTTTGGAGGTTTATTCCTATTTCAAGTGAGGTTTTCCTTGCAATTTTTGCCTTTTAAGGGCTCAGGATCTGGGTTTCTGGAAAACGCTTTGAGACATTCTTGATTTTAAGAGAAAATTTAGCTGAACATTTAAATCACAGTCAATGAGAAAAATTCCAACACCAGAACTAGATTTGTTCCCTGTTCTGTCACATGCAAACATCATAGTCCATGAAGATTCCATTCCAAAATACTCTTTTTCTCTACTTTCCTTTCAAAAGGCATATCATGCACTCTCCTGGCTCATTCTCTACATTTCTTCTGACATTTGCTTTGATGTTGGTTAGTGAGTTGAATTGTTTGCGTTTTTGTTTTGATATTGGTGGATTGTAAATGTTGAAAACAAAACCAAATGATTGCTCTTCTTTTCTTGTCAAACACATCATACACCTTCCCTTAGCTAAAGAAATGCAAAGGTTATATGTTTGTTTAAAAATATTCTTAATATGTCAAATGTCATTTTCTCATTAGGGCCTTTTCCTATATCTCAAGATCTTTCACCTTTATTACATGTGATTGTGTTTCCTGTATGTCACACCCTCACGTCATGTTACGCTGTCCAATCAAACACAAGCTCTGCATTTATCAGTGTACAAAGAACCAGCCTTCTCTTCACTCAGCCCAATATTTGATGACAAGATGACATCTGCAAAGTTGATCTTCTGGCTGATGTGTTTGGAGAAATTTGGTGAGCATTTTTATGTGTTTTGTTTGTCTGTTTATAGCATTCATGTAAAATTGAAACATCAAACAGTCTTCTTTTCTGTTTGATTTTAGCTCAGACAGCTTCAATGGAATCTTTGAATTGGAAGACCAATTTTATCTTGGTCAAACCTGGACAGAACCTGACTTTGCCGTGTCTTCAAAAAGATAATGTTTCTCCCATGATCTATTGGTTTAAACAAACTCTGGGAGAGAAGCCAGACTGATCTGTACACACAGGATATCAAGCGAAGATTGGAAATTTGTTAATGACTTCAAAACCAATCCACGCTTCCAACTACATCCTGGTAACAAAGGAGCTAATCTGACAATATCAGATTTGGAGTTATCAGACTCAGCCACCTATTACTGTGCAAATCACTATTTAAATGTAGTTGACTTTACAGAAGGTTATAAAGTCATTGTAGAGGGTTCAGGGTTGACCATAGATCAGTCAGCATCACAGTCTATCCAAGCAGGAGGTTCTGTGACGCTGAATTGTACAGTACATACTGGGTGGACTTGTGATGGGGATCACACTGTTTACTGGTTCAGAAACTCTGGACCATCTCAACTGGGACTCATGTACAGCCATACAGGCAGGAATAAGCAGTGTGAGAGGAAAACCAACACCTGTTTCTACAGCTTCTCCATGAAGAACGTGAACACTTCTCAGACTGGGACCTACTATTGTGCTGTTGCAGCATGTGGACACATTCTGTTTGGAAATGGAACCAAGCTGGTGTTTGAGGGTGAGTGAGTTTGAAATAATTTCATTCAAAAGCTGTTAAAGTACTATTTTATGTGCAGATTGTTTCCATACGCCTGTAAAAATGCTAAAGCCAACATGACCTCAGTGTTAAAAGAAAAATCCAAAATGTATCTTAATTTCTTAATTGCTCTATGTTTAAACACATAGAGCAATTTATAGCAACATGAACCTTAAGTTCTAAGTTCATACAGTCATAAAATTTATGCTGTTTGAATTTTACATGTACACCACAGCAGCACATTAAAAACATTTGTGGTCAAAGTATCACTTTAACTCATATTTTTGTTATGTCAGTATAGATTCTCTTTAAATACTGTTATTTTATAAAATAATGTGTGAATGGTGATGCCTGTAGTTTCGCTGAATTAGAAAATAATGACATCATAACTGCCGTGATATAAAGTGAGAAGACAAATAGGTGTAAAGACCTAAATAATTATCTGAAACAGTATCGCGGATATCACAATTTCTGATGCCTCTCGTTACAGATAAAGGAAACTATCTTGTTTTGGTGTATTTCCTCAGTGCGACCTGGATATTTACCATCATCGTGGTTATTTTATTAACCATTTCACTTTATATGACGAAAAAGAGAAACAGCCAACACTCTCTGGGTAACTGATGTAATATATTTTGAATGTTCTTAAAAATAATAAATAAATGAATGTTGCATTCTGTGTTTCAAAGACTCGCAGTCAGGGATCCCAGACTCACCCACAGCAAACCCAGCGGTGAATATCATTTTGATTTTTTTTTATTTATTTATTTAAATGTGTGTACATATGTTTTTTAATCCTCTTTATTTGCCTGCACCAATTATGTTGTGGGCAATTGCCGTTTCATTTTATTACCAGGGCAACCAAAAGGAAGACAACCTCCATTATGCTGCTTTGAGAGCCAACCAGTCCAACAGATCGAGGAAGCAGAAGAACAGACAGAATGAATGTGTGTACTCTACTGTGAGGTCGTAGATGTTGTCCCTTTGTCATTACAGCTCATCACAGGAACAGTAATAATACCATTTTAAACCAATGTTGGAGCTTTTTTGTGCTGTGTTTTAATAATTAGTGTGCATTTCCTTGTAAATTTTACCATTTGTACACTTTCATTTGGAGAGTCAATTAAACACGTTTTGCTTAATGAATTTTGTTTATTCTCGCCATATCCAAATTGATATTGAATTACTTTAACACCATAAATACATTGAGGTATAGATTGTACAGTGGTCACAAAAGCTTTAATTTTCTTATCCAACCTGGAAAGATTAATTTTAATACACATTTAAGGCAAATGTAAGTGCACAAAATACTAATAATAATATGACTAATTACTAATAATTGATGTCCAAAAAACATACCAGTGGCTGGAAAAGGCCAGACTGAAAGACAGCACAGAGCCAGTAACCATGGCTACACAAGAACAGGCCCTGAACACCAGAGCAATAGAGGCCAGGGTCTACCATACCAGACAAGATCCCAGGTGTGGGCTGTGTAGAGAAGCCCCTGAGACAGTCTAGCACATCACAGCAGGGTGCAAGATATTGTCAGGCAAGGCATACATGGAGCGACATAACCAGGTGGCTGGTATAGTGTACAGGAACATCTGCCCTGAGTATGGGCTGGAGGTCCCAGGGTCCAGGTGGGAGACACCCTCGAAAGTGCTGGAGAACAAGCAGGCCAAGATCCTGTGGGACTTCCAGATCAAGACTGACAGGATGGTGGTGGCCAATCAGCCTGACATAGTGGTGGTGGATAAACACCGGAAGACATTGGTGGTGATAGATGTAGCAATCCCAAGTGATAGCAACATAAGGACGAAGGAACACAAGAAGCTGGAAAAATACCAAGGGCTGAAAGAGGAGAGAGAGAGAATGTAGGGTGTGAAGGCAACAGTGGTCCCAGTAGAGATTGGAACACTAGGGGCAGTAACACCCAACCTGAGTAGATGGCTCCAGCAGATACCAGGAAGCACATCAGAGATCTCTGTCCAGAAGAGCGCAGTCCTAGGAACAGCTAAGATCCTGCGCAGAACCCTCAGACTCCCAGGCCTCTGGTAGAGGACCCAAGTCTGGAGAAGGCACCACCCAGGGGGGTGAAGAAGAGAATTTTTATTTTGTTTTTTTTATTTAAAAAATAATATAAAATATATATAATATATATATATATATATATACCGGTATAGATAGATAGATAGATAGATAGATAGATAGATAGATAGATAGATAGATAGATAGATAGATAGATAGATAGGTACTCTGTTGTAATGGAAAATACGCTGTACCGTAGCGCGGTGAGTCAGTGTCATGCCGATACTGTGTGGTGAAAAGCGCTGAAACATGTGACTTGTGCTATGTCTATTTTTCACTTATCTAATTTAGATTGTTATCTGCCAGGTCATCTCACTGTGGTTACAAGCATTTGACAGTCTCTCTCATTTAGCCAGAAATTGACTGTGATAGGCAGTTTCCTCCTGTTCTACATAAACAACATATATTTACTTAGATATTCCCCACTATGATGAGGACACCCTTAACTATACCTCAGTTTTGCATGTGGTGCCATTAATGTTTGCCACTTTAAACCTTGGCTGGCCTTTGACCTATTGGTACTTCAAATTTTGAATTATGGTCATTTCAACCTGTGGACTCAGCACAAAAAGATGATCTGCTCCACAAAAATACTTTTTCTGCCAAAAACACATTTATTTGGGCATGGGATAATATTGTTAGATTGACTAAAATGTCAAAAGTTAAACTAGAATCATTGTGTCGATTTGACACATTTTGTATTAAAAATGCGAGTTTATGTCCATTGTGGCTCAAACCTATGAGAATCAAATTATGTTTCTGGCTGAGATGGCGGCCAATGTCGGATGTGAAGGAGCTTTCTTCAAGAACAGCTTTTGTTCACCTCACCCCTCCTATAAAAACTGGGACTTCACTCTCCTCAGCACCACCTGCTGGGTAAACAACTCAAACTGGTACCACCATGGTCGTGATAAATTAACTTTCTGTGGCAAACGTGTCCAGGCTACTGGTACTGTCAGAATCACTCATGCTCAGGTCAGCTCTTAAGCTAGCTTAAGTATTGATGTATATTTAAGATGTCTGTTTGTGTTTTCATGTGTGTGAGTATTACGCATGGTGGAGGGGGTGAGGGGCATTTGTTTTGTTAAGAATTCCACATGTTACCCAGGCATTTGTAATTTTATCCTCCTGTAACACAATTTATTCTAGAATTGCTAGACACAATATCCATAGCTAGCATGATGTTGATTTTACTGCCTGCACCAGAAGCCTAAAACTGTTAATATTGGAACTCTAAACCTCACAGAAGCCAGATGGCTGCAGGTAACGCTTTGTCAAAGGTATCAAAGATTGGACTCGTCGATAAAGGGGCTTGAGCTTTCTTTTCACAGACTTCAGTACAGATGAGAAGTCGTTAAATGATATTAGGATGTCATGAGAGAAAATACAATATCCATGTATTTGAATTTAAAAATGCTTTGCATTGCTACAAAAACAATGTGTATATTCTTCAAACTTTTCTGCACAACTGCATTTCATTGTGCATATACAGTATGAACAGAGAATTTTTTTTTCACCATTTATACACATATCCATACAACAGAAGTGACTATTTTTTTAATAAAAATTTGAGTGTCTTATCAAACAAAGCAAAACACTGATAAATGTGTGTCTACAAAGGTGACGAACCTTTGGGTGTATGATGCAATATCTCAGAGGTACACACATTCAAGACGGAAGCAATTGTGTAGTCTTCTTTCCTTAATAGGTCAAACGGGCCAACCAATCACATGCAGTTTTATTGGTTAAGAGCAAAAAGGGGACCAACATGTCTCTACACCGCCTTTGCACTTTAGACACAATGACATCGTTTCAGAGATTATGCTGTCTGATGTGTGTGTTCTTGGGAAACATTGGTAAGTGCTGATTTTAGGGCTTTTCTAAATGAAAGTATTGTTTTTGTTCTTTGTTGTCTCAAAATAGGCTGAAACATATGTGATTTACTTTTTCTCTCCAGTCCATGGGGACAATACGAAGTTGTCCATCCCCATTCGTCAAGATGCTGATTTTCTATCAGCGGACGTTGGTGACAATGTTACTTTAAAATGTTTCTATGAAGACAGTTTTACAACAACCCTTTACTGGTATAAGCAAGTGATAGGCCAGAAACCAAAGCTAATGTCTAGCTTCTATTTATTTGGTCAAAAAGCTTCCTTTACGGATGAATTTAGAAACAGCACACGTTTCCAACTGGTTACTGAAAATCTCCAGCATCACTTGACAATTTCAGATTTACGTGTTGCTGACTCCGCTACCTATTACTGCTTAGCAAGCAACTTTTTTGA
The DNA here is from genome assembly GCF_003711565.1 of Takifugu flavidus. Lineage (NCBI taxonomy): Eukaryota > Metazoa > Chordata > Actinopteri > Tetraodontiformes > Tetraodontidae > Takifugu > Takifugu flavidus. Next base: position 3,714,081 of record NC_079522.1, read on the forward strand.
ATATCAGTTTCACGACGGCACAACTGTCAGTGTAAGGGGGTCAGGTTTTAATGTTCCAACTTCAGTGCATCAGTTGGCGTCTGGCACGATTCAATCAGAAGATTCCATGATGCTGAACTGCACAGTTTATACTCCAACCTGCGATGAAAAACATGCTGTTTACTGGTTCAGAAACTCTGGAGAATCTCTACCAGGAGTTATTTTCACCAGTGCAGTCAGAAGGAATAACAAGTGTGACAGGAAAACCAACAGCTGTTTCTTCAACCTATCCCTAAAGAACATGAATAAGTCTCAGACTGGGACCTACTATTGTGGTGTCGCATCCTGTCAAAGCATTGTGTTTGGAGCTGTAACCAAGGTGGAATTTGAGGGTGAGTTTTATTCTAACTTTATGATTCCAATGTTATGACTTGGACTCAAGATTCAGGAGTTTAAAATGATTACTTTACTACTATTGCTTGTCCATTGTTAAGGCAGACTTGACACAATGCAAAAAAAAATGTACAATTTAATCTCTGTCTGCTGCCGTGTGCATCTACAGATCACAAAGACTCTCTGGTCTTGTTTTACTTCCTGTGTGGTGCATCATCATTCAGCATATTTCTGGTAGTGTATCTGGCCTTCTCGGTGTGCATGATGAACAATCACAGCTGCAATTATGAAGGTATAATCAATTGCACTTCCTGTTTTCAATCATGTTGTCTCACATGATTTTTTTCACAGTTTTAGCATTCATTTTATGTTTCAGAATCACATGTAAGACTCTCACCTCTGTCCAAACCAAAGGTATTTTTTATTAGTCAGAATAAAGTCGTTCATTAAATATTCAAAAGGCACTGAGTTCATTGTTGTCATTTACAGGATTGTCCAGATGCAGATGGTTCTGTTTTGTGGAAGAAGATGAACAGAGAACATACCTGGACTGAATGTTTGTTCTTGTAAGTGTAAGTAGCAGTAGAATAGAAAAATGACCATTTTCAACAATTTTAGATATCTTGTAGTTTCAGAAAACTCACAAAATAGAAAAAAGCTCTTCTGTGGTTGATTTATAGATATTTGATTTATTGTGTACATTCTACATTGTTCAGGATGTTCAGGATCCTTGGTACAATAAAGGAGGAAATAACCAACACACCCTTGATTGTCTTGTCCTCCAACGACCAACGAATCATGGTGGAGGAGCTTAAGTGTCCAGGGACAGGGACACACAAGGATAAAAAGGAGCTCAAGGAAATCCTCAGCAGAAAGAAGAGTTCCTTTTTCACATGCTCTAATTCTGACAAGAAGGAAGTCAATAGAAAAATTAAGTTTTAAACTAATCCTGTACTTATATATTTTATCCTGCAGTCAATATTCTTCTAAAATAAGCTTCAAATATAGTTGCAGTCTTTTATTGTCTAAAATGTCCAAATGTGTTTTTTGTAACAGTCAGAATCTGTTTATTTATGGTGCTGCAGCTATGACGGCAATACTTGTACATACTTGCATGGTGGGCTTGGCTTTTCCCCTTCTGTCTTGGTGGTTTCAAACAGGAAGTCTTTGCTGTGTCTTAACACACAGCAGTCAAACTACAACGCTTCACTGTCTTGACTTTGGCATTCAAATACAACAACTAGTGTAAGGAAAATGACATTGCTGTAATGTTAATGTGATCCCCATTGCAGTCACATCAACACATGTTCTTGTCAATAGTGTTATTTCTGTTTGTATTAAGCATATTTATCCATCGAATTGTCTGTATACAATAGCATTTTTTTTTAAAAAAAGTGTCACACAGCATGTCTTAAACCATGCTGTTCATTTCATTATATAGGTTTTGTTTAATATGAAGGTTTATAAATTGACTAACCCATGATTGTATAGGCTAAAATAACATAATATTCCAATTCCTCTGATATAATCCGTGTTGATTCTATCCACGTGCAACAGAAAGTGCCTATCAATCAATCAATCAATCTTTATTTATATAGCGTCTTATACAATCAAAATTGTTTCAAGGCGCTTTCCAGAATCCCAGAGCCTGACCCCAGACAAGCAACAGTGGCAAGGAAAAACTCCCCTTTAACAGGAAGAAACCTTGAGCAGGACCAGGCTCATGTAGGGGGACCCTCCTGCTGATGGCCGGCTGGGTAAAGAGAGAGGAGAGGAGAGGAGGACAGGTAGAGGATAGGATAGGTAGGAGAGGAGAGGGGTAGAGGAGAGGAGAGGTAGAGTGAAGGGGAGTAGAGGAGAGGAGAAGGAAGGAGGAGGAGGAAAGGAGGGAGGGAAAGAAGAGGAGAGGTAGAGGAAAAGGAGAAGGAGAGGAGAGGAGAGGAGAGGAGAGGAGAGGAGAGGAGAGGAGGGAGAGGAGAGGAGAGGAGAGGAGAGGCACAGAGCACAGAAACACACACAAAAAATATGCACAATCACTTCAACGGGGCCGGCGGTCATTATGCAGCTCCGATGGCAGTGATACCTGCAAATAAATAGAGGGGGGGGGGGGGGGGGGGGGAGAAGAAGCAGAAAACTACACAAGAATCAGCATAAATAGTCTGCTTGATGAGGAGAGGAAAGGAGAGGAAAGGAGAGGAAACCATGACCCAGTGGAGTGACAGAGAGCTGTCAGGTGATCATGTTTCCGGACCCCGGCAGCCTTGGCCTATAACAGCATAGCTAGAATGTGACCTAATGATTAGACGACCCCCTAAGTATGATATTTGTCTGTCTATGATAGTAACTGGAACTACTGAATTAGTAACAGTAAGCTTTTCAAAGAGGTAGGTTTTGAGTCTGATCTTAAAAGTAGCGATGGAGTCAGCCTCCCGTACCTGGACAGGGAGCTGGTTCCATAGCAGGGGGGCCTGGACAGGGAGCTGGTTCCATAGCAGGGGGGCCTGGTAGCTAAATGCTCGGCCCCCCATTCTACTCCTAGAAACTCTGGGAACCACAAGTAGACCAGCATTCTGAGAGTGGAGCGGTCTATTGGGCTGATAGGGTATCACTAGCTCCTCCAGGTAGGATGGAGCTAGGCCTCTGAGGACCTTGTAGGTCAGAAGAAGGGTTTTTAAAGTTATTCTAAATTTAACGGGCAGCCAATGAAGCGACGCCATTACAGGACTTATGTGATCTCTTTTGTCAATACCTGTCAGAACTCTGGCTGCAGCATTTTGGATCAACTGGAGGCTTCTTAAAGAGTTATTTGGACACCCTGATAATAAGGAGTTACAGTAGTCCAGCCTGGAAGTAACAAATGCATGGACTAACTTTTCAGCATCAGGCTGCATCAGTAGCTTCCTGATCTTTGAGATGTTCCTCAAGTGAAAAAGGCACTTCTAGAGACTAATTTAATGTGTGAGTTGAAGGAGAGATTTTGATCAAAAGTTACTCCTAGATTCCTCACAGAGAGACTAGATGTTAATGAGATACCATCTAGAGTGATCATGTGATCCAATCTATCCCTACATCTTCATCGCTTCTTCCTCCAGTTTCTCTTGCTGTCTTCTCCTCAGGGCCACTGTCTCGAAAGCATCCAGCACACCTGACTAACCACTCTCTTGTGCACCTTCCCTTTCCTTCTCGCAGATGGTCTTGTCTCACATTTCACACCTGACACGTCTCTGTATCCTTTCCAACCTGCTTGCACAAGTCTCTCCACCTCTTTTCCCACACTGTCCATTGCTCTAGATTGTTTAGTCCAGCTAGTAATAGCACTCCACTGCATCAAAAGCAGCACTGAGGTCCAGCGGAACCACCATAGAAACCTGAGTCACCACCACCACCTCAAGAATTTTAGAGATCAAAGGAAGGTGGGCTATAGGCCTATAATTTTCTAGCACATCAGGATCCAGTGATGACTTTTTAAGAAACTGTTTAATCACTGCCACCTTGTAGGACCAGGGTACATAACCTGTCATGAAAGAACAATTGATCTGGTCCAGGATAGAGCTTCCTACCAATGGTAAAACATCCTTCAACAGGTGTGTTGGGATGGGATCTAAGAGACACGTGGTGGACTTGGATTTCTGAATTAGCATAGACGCCTCAGAAAAATATATATGGCTGAAGAAGTTTAAGGGCTCATCGGAGACCCTGTATGTTCCCACAGTCAGCACATCTGGTGATGGTCCAGTTGTTGGATGGGGCCTGTTTAGCTTTTTCTCTCATGGCTAGAACTTTATCAGTGAAGAAGCTCATGAAGTCTTCACCACTAAGGGAAGAAGGGATACGTGGATCTAAAATGCTGTGATTCTTAGTTATATTTGGCCACAGTGCTGAAAAGAAAGATTTTCTTCAATTTAAGAAAAATAAGATGTTCTAGCTTTATGGGGGGCTTTTTTATAAACTACTAGGCAGTCTTTCCAGACTTTTTCAGGGGGCCACAGAATTAAGCATGATTCTCAGTGAGGCTGCTGCACCTTCAGCAACAGAGTCGACCTCAGCAGGGCTAAGATTATAATGATTGATCCCTGGGGAAACCCATGGTGGTCCTGGGATTAGCACAGCAATTGTTTCCTTAAACTTAGCTACAGCATTATCTGAAAGGCATCTGCTATAGTAAGACTGTGTTCTGAACACAGCCATTTCTAAAGCTGTCATTCACAACGTCTACATGGATATAAAAGTCTCTAAAAATAATGACTACTTATTCTGAGGACCAAGTCAGATAAAAACTGAGAGAACTGAGACAGGAACTCTGAATGTGGCCCAGCAGGGGGCCGATATACAAATAAAAACAAAAGTGGCGTTTCTGTCCTCCAGTTGGTTCAGATGGGTAATGCCTAGAGTCAGGCTTTCAAATGAACTGGAGCA
>NC_079522.1:3718968-3765913 GCF_003711565.1 Takifugu flavidus
CTCATACCGGTTTCTACATTTTCAGTTGTATCATTTATCAGTCTCGATGAAACAAAGTTTTCCTAATAAAGTTGTTTTTTCTGGCCATGTCGACAAATGATAGATTACCTCCATATATTTATATTCATTTTATGAAGACAAAGCTTGTATCGTGCTGTTGCAGTCCTTAATTTGTGAAGTCAAAAGCTGCAACAATGGTTTTCACAAGCATTCATATCCATCGGACTATTAAGTTGACCAAAACACCCACTGGATGAGACAAATGCTCCATTATGTGATCATGACCATGTAAACAGCAGCAGGCTATGTCTTGGATACATAGAAATGCTAAGGCAGGGGCAGTATTATCCAAAGGGTTGGCGTACTCCTGCTGTGTCCACCGTGGTCTCTCCTTCCGGAACAATTTTTCCCAGGAACGATTTTTGCTTATTTGGGATCCAATTTGTTGATTTAATTAAAAATTACTACCTGCTCAAGATTCCCAATACAACTGAAACCTTGACATCTGTCTGCTGCTTTTTGAATCTGCAGACCTTGGTTAGCTTCCTAATTGGTGCATCAGCATTCAGCATGATGAAAAGCAGTCACAGCTGCCATTGTTAAGATATAATCAATTAAAATTTTATTTTGCAACAAAAGACCTTCAACAGTTTTATTAGAATGTGAAAAAACTGGCCAAGGGATTTTTGTCCATCCCTCTATCAGTCTTCGACTTCTTTATCCCTTTTAGGGGACAGGTGGCTGCTTATCCCACTTCTAAGTCACAAAGACAAACAACTGTTCATGCCCTCATTCACTTCTAATGTCAATGCACATGGACACGGGGAGAACAGGCAAACTCTGCACAAAAAACCCGACTGCAGGAACCTTCTTGCTTTGTGGCAGCCATTTTAGCCCCTACATAACCGTGCCACCCCTGTGTCAGTTCACCTCATGTGTGTCTCCCCTTGTGTTGTGCCACTTTCATCATGTTGTGATTACTGATCACAAAGTGCCATAATCATAAAGCATAATCTTTACAAATATTATGGTTATTGTCGCAAGGACGAACGGCGGTGGAGGAGACAGAGGGAGATGGGAGATTCTTTCCTCCAAAAAGTATTTTAATTTACCAAAAATAAAGTAGCGTCAGAAGATGCCAGGCTAAATCCATACAATACATACAGACCCTGCACACTCTTACACCCCACCACTTTAACTTTTTTCCAACAATTTTCTCTTTCCTCCAAAACAATGACCAACAACTCAATAACCAACAAGAAGCCCTGTCTTGGCCTACTACAGGGCTTTTATACCTGTAGCCCCTCCCACAGGTGAAACCAATTATCAAAATTATTACGCTCACTAATACATTTACAAACTCAAAATTACAACCGAAAAGAAAATACAAAAAATGCGTAAAACTTCCAAAACAAATTTCCACCACCAACAACCACCCAGTGCACAATAAAATACATGTTCAATTTACCCCAATAAAACACCCCCGCTAAAACAGATTGTGCCGTAGCACCCCGCGAAACCCCTCCATATATACAATCATGGACCAGTCCTTCGGTTTCCCCAAACGAGGAAGTATGTCCTGCTGGTGAGCTATGGTAAAAAGTGGTGTGTATGAAATGCTTAAACCAAGTAACCCTAGACGGAACAGAATGGAAATGAAATGTTTGTGTGTGCGTATGAAGTGTGTGCGTAAGTGGCACGGCTCACTCCGTGACATTTCCCCCCCCCTTCTGAAAATGCCCCCTGTGGCATCCTAGAGAGGAAGTCAGCAGTACAGTTCATCTTCCCTGCTCTGTACAACACATCAAATCAAATGGCTGTATAGCCAAGAACCACCTTGTGATCCTAGCATTCGTGTCCCGCATACACCCCAGCCAGGACAAAGCTTTGTGGTCCGTCTCGAGCACAAATTTACGCCCCAACAAATAATATTTGAAGGAGTCCAGTGCCCATTTTATTGCGAGACACTCTTTTTCGACCGTTGAGTAGTTCTGCTCTCTGGGTAGCAGCTTCCGACTAATATAAGCCACTGGTTGCAACTGTCCTTCATCCCCCTGCAAGAGGACCGCACCCAGGCCTCTCTCTGAAGCATCGGTCTGCACCGTAAATGTCCTCTCAAAGCCTGGACTGAGGAGCACTGGCTCTTGACATAAAGAGTCCTTTAAGTCCTGGAACGCGCTCTCGCACTCCTCCGTCCACTCCACCTTGTTGGGTTGGCTCTTGCGGGTCAGCTCTGTCAGTACAGATGCCTTCGCTGAAAAGTTTGGTATAAAGCGCCTGTACCAACCCACAAGACCCAGGAACGACCGCACCTGCTTCTTGGTGTTGGCCGCTTTGCAGCCATGATGGCTTCCACCTTCCCCACCTGAGGGCGGATCACACCCCCCCAGCACATAGCCCAGGTAGGACGTCTCCTCCCTGGCCAAGGCACACTTGTTTGGGTGGATGGTAAGGCCCGCCTCCTTAACCAAGGAGAGGACCTGCTGCAGATGACCGAGATGCTCCTCCCAGGTGGCGCTGTAGATGACAATGTCATCCAGGTAGGCAGCGGCAAAGCTCTCCGTCCCCCTGAGAACTCTGTCCATCAATCGCTGAAAACTCGCCGGTGCCCCATGAAAGCCAAAGGGTAAAACTGTGAATTGGAAGTGTCCAAATGGTGTTCTGAAGGCAGTGAGCTCCTTGCTGCTCTCTGCCAGCGGTACCTGCCAATAACCCTTGCACAGGTCCAATGTGCTTAGGTATTTGGCCTTGCCCAGTCGTTCAATCAGGTCGTCGACCCTTGGCATGGGGTAGGGGTCGAACTTTGCCTGCATGTTGACCTTGCGAAAGTCCAAACAAAATCTCAGGCTGCCATCCTTCTTGGGAACCAGGATAACTGGGCTACTATACTCGCTGAAGGATGGCTCGATGACCCTTAGCTGAAGCATCATGTCCAGCTCCTCCTTCAGGACCGGCGGTAGTCGCTCTGGCACCCTGTAGCATGGCTGCCGCACAGGTTTGTCGTCCTTGAGCACCACATGGTGCTCCCACCAGCTCTGTTCGCCCAGGCCGCTGAGTGAAGAGACCCTCTGGCAGGATGTAGTGGAGGTCACGCTGGCGCTCCTCTGACAGATGACTGACATCCATCTGGCACTCCTCCTGCCGGCCTGGCAGGTACTGTTCGCTGCACTCCTCTTCCTCCTGGACCGCTCGATCATCAGCGCTGACGCCCCCTGCTGTGGTTCCGACTGCACCTCTGGCTCCACCCGCTCATTCCATCACTTCAACATGTTGACATGGAAGACTTGCCGTTTCTTTCGACGGTCTGGCATGTCGATCTCGTACGTCACAGCTCCCATTTTGCGTGTCACAGTGTAGGGCCCCTGCCATTTCGCCAACAGCTTGTTGTCATAGCTGGGCAACAGTAGCAGGACCCGGTCACCAGGCTGGAAACGGCGTGTGCGAGCAGACCGGTCATACCATGACTTCTGTCGGTGTTGAGCCTGGCGAAGGTTGTCTTGAGCCATTGCAGTCACTGCGGTCAGCCTCTCCCTCATCTTCAGGATGTAGGAGATGATGTCCATCTGCCGCGGCGTCTCTCCTTCCCAGGTCTCCCTCAGCACGTCCAGTGGGCCCCGCACCTGATGTCCATACAGCAGCTCGAAAGGGGAGAACCCAGTTGATTCTTGGGGAACCTCCCTGTACGCGAACAACAGGTATGGTAGCCACTGGTCCCACTCCTTTCCACTGTCATCCACAAACCGTCTGAGCATGTTCAACAGAGTTTGGTTGAACCGCTCTACCAGTCCATCAGTCTGTGGGTGGTAGGGAGTGGTTCTGATGCGCTTTATCCCTAACAAGTCATACACTTGTTGGAGTGTTTTGCTCATGAAGTTGGGACCTTGATCTGTTAAAACCTCACGGGGAATCCCTACTCTGGAGAACAACTGTAGCAGGCAAGAGGCAACCTGCTTGGCAGTGACAACCTTTAGGGGGAAGGCTTCTGGATACCTGGTGGCGTAGTCACAACAACCAAAATGAAGCGGTTCCCTGACCTACTCCTCTCCAGGGGACCAACAACATCTACCCCTATCCGTTCAAACGGGGTGTCAACAACAGGAAGTGGCACTAATGGGGCACGCGCCAAACCTTTGGCTCCTGCCAATTGACATTGTGGACATGACCTGCAGTATTCCTTGATTTGTACAAACATTCCTGGCCAGTAAAAACGTCTGCCGATGCGCTGTAGAGTCTTCATGTGAGCTAGGTGCCCTGCCCAAGGGATTGTGTGGCCTAGCTCTAACACTTGTGTCCTATATTTCTCTGGCACAACAAGCCGTAAGCCATCCTCGCTCTGCCTGTACAAGATGTTATTTTGCAGGATGAAAACTTCCTTTCCAAGAGCGGGGGAAAAAACCACACCATCCTCTACCTTCTTAAACAGTGGGGCTAGCGTCAGATCTGCACGTTGTATATCTGCAATATCACCAGAAAAACGTACATCTGCATCAGACAAGCTAGGGGGATCAACATCTGTCACACTCTGCAAGTCTGAATGCTCTATAATCTCCTCCACTGTCTGTCTACGCTTAGCACATCTTTCTTCTCTGGTGCATGCTGGCTCAACTGGAACATCCTCACCATGAAAAGGAAAATCTGCCATGTCAATAGGTTTTGCTTTTGCCATCGCTCTAGTCACTACACAGGCCAAGGCAGTCCTACCTACCAGGTCTGACAAAACAGGGAGATCTTGGCCCAACAACACTGGGTACGGCAGCTTGGGAACCAGCCCCACACTAAGCAGATACGTCTGACCACAAACCTTGACATATGCATCTGCTGTACTATGTTCAGTCTGATCACCATGAACACAACAAATGGTCAATTTGTCATTCTCATTTATACACTCAAGGGGGACCAAATCTGCTTGAACCAAAGTTTGGGTGCATCCCATGTCAACTAAGGCCTTTGTGGGTTTACCATTTAGCTCCACTGTAATAACAGGATCCCTGCTAAGCTGATTCTTAAGGGGTGGGCTAGGGTTGGGTACATAACACATGACACCACATGTCGCAAGGACGAACGGCGGTGGAGGAGACAGAGGGAGATGGGAGATTCTTTCCTCCAAAAATGTATTTTAATTTACCAAAATTAAAGTAGCGTCAGAAGATGCCAGGCTAAATCCATACAATACTACAGACCCTGCACACTCTTACACCCCACCACTTTAACTTTTTTCCAACAATTTTCTTTTCCTCCAAAACAATGACCAACCAACTCAATAACCAACAAGAAGCCCTGTCTTGGGCCTACTACAGGGCTTTTATACCTGTAGCCCCTCCCACAGGTGAAACCATTATCAAAATTATTACGCTCACTAATACATTTACAAACTCAAAATTACAACCAAAAAGAAAATACAAAAATGCGTAAAACTTCCAAAACAAATTTCCACCACCAACAACCACCCAGTGCACAATAAAATACATGTTCAATTTACCCCAATAAAACACCCCCGCTAAAATAGATTGTGCCGTAGTACCCCGCCCCGAAACCCCTCCATATATACAATCATGGACCAGTCCTTCGGTTTCCCCAAACGAGGAAGTATGTCCTGCTGGTGAGCTATGGTAAAAAGTGGTGTGTATGAAATGCTTAAACCAAGTAACCCTAGACGGAACAGAATGGAAATGAAATGTTTGTGTGTGCGTATGAAGTGTGTGCGTATGAAGTGTGTGCGTAAGTGGCACGGCTCACTCCGTGACAGTTATGGCATAATCATAATCTTTGAAAATATTATGATTATGGCACTTTTGAACTACCGTATTTTCACTGTAATAAAAGGCGCAGTCTCAGTTACGGGTACTATATCTGTTTTTAAAACATACATAAGGTGCACCGTATTATTAGGCGCATGCTAAAGCATACAGTAAAAAATGACAACGGAAGTAAAATGGTGAGTTTCGTCACATTTATTGAACAAAATATTCATTCTTCCGCCACAAAACCATCAAAGTTTTCATCTTCTGTATCTGAATTAAACAGCTGCACTATTTCAATGTCCAACATCCCAAATTCCTCTTCTTCATCATTTGAATCAGACTCACCAACCGGTTCCGCTTCAGCATTGATTTTGTGAAAGCTCTTCCAATACATGAAGACGGTATCATAGCCCATGTGTCTCCAATCCACCCGCATATGGTGGCATAACTTGCCTCGCCGCTGCCTCATAGTCTTTGTGAAGGAGTGTTCGCCTACCGTCATCCAGCGCTCTGTCCGTTTCCGTGGCAGCCGAGAACAACGGTGAACGACCAACTGTTTCACTCGGTTTTCCAGCTCGGGCCACCTTGCTTTGTTCCCACAGGACATTAAAATGTCTTGCAGCTGCTCGATTGCCATTCTCAGCCGCATATTCGATGGCCTACAAATTGCTGCTTTATGTTGTGCCCATTTGATGAAACCCCTTCCACTTCCTTCCAATAAAGCTTCCATGGTCCTTGATGGGCTTGTAATCATCTTTAGTATTTTCACCTTTTTGACATCACTTTTATATCCAATGGCTATCAGCTAAAAATCCTCATATTGAACCTCATTTTGGATCACCCATCTAACGTCCTATGTTTGTTCACCAGGATGAATGGCAGGTAGGCCCATAGCAAATTGCAGAAGTAAACTTCAATAATGAAAAATCACCAGGCAGGCAGCAGACAGTGGCCAGGGCTGGGACAGATGTTAAGTTATGCAAATGGATGTGTGCTGTGCCAGATGCCGGATTGGTCATCCGAAGATCAAGTATCTGCCAATTGGTGGTTTGTCCAGGAGGGACTAAATTTAAAGCAGAAGATTGCTGCCACCTGCAAGCTCCTCAACTTCCTCAATAATCCAGTGGGCCTCTGATGTGTTTTGAATCATTGTGATGTGTAAAAGTGCACGGCCACATTTTTTATATTGTTTTCTCCTGTTTTTGAAGTTAGGTAGATTAAGGAATGTATTTTGGTTATTGCCTGTTAGGGAACATTTTCGTTGTTTCTTTTCAATTAGACTGATTCTGATTGTTATTTTGGCTAAAAGTCACTCTGAGGATATTTGTGCTGATAAAACCTTTTGAATTTTGATTTTTGGAATGATCCTTGGTATAAATGATCACCCATGTTAACTTTTGATTAACTTTGTGTCATTGGTCACTTAGACCTTGAGGAAGCTGGGGGTTTGTGTTAGGCTCAGAGCTCCTAGACTGGTTGTAACATGGAACAGGCAGGGTCAGTAAAAGGAAATGAGTCCAGGAATGAGTGCTGGAAAGTCAGGCATGAGGCTGTGGAGAGAGTGACGGGAGTGGCAGCATTGTCCTGCTTATGGCAGAACAGATGGTGACAGGACTCAGTTATTGCTTTGCTTGCAGGATTTATTATTTCTTTTTTAGAACAAAGATACTTTCACTGCTGAAGGGTTTTTAAATATGGCTTTTAGTTTTCTGAATCACAATGCTCTCGTGACTTGACAGTGACTTTAATTACCCAGCTAATCATATCATAACAAACTTGCATTAATATATTCTGATGTACACATGATTTTTACTCTCTTTGCATTGTTCTACTACTGACAAGCCTGGGAAATATATGAAGTTGAGAAGTAAAAGGATCATTAGAATTATGTTTTGTGAGTTTATGATCTGTGATTTTTGCTAATTATTGCCTGTGAAATGGCTCCTGACCATCCAGTCCTGATACAGATGCATTATGTTTTCCCAAACTGTTACTAAAAATTGACTGTTTAAGTTGCAAGGATCAATGCAAACCCAGATGTGTCATTCTTGGATTCAAACAGAAAGCCCTCGTATGTTTTTTCATGTACTTTTCCACGAGTGCGTCTAAAAAAATCAACACGTCACAAGGTCTCAGAGAAACTCATACCCTTGTTTCCTTAATAAGACATACAAAGAAACCGGTCGGCCAATCACAGCCAGTCAGTAAACTCAGGCTTGAGTGGAGGAAAGGACAAAATTAGTTTCATTCAGCACAGCAACACAATGGTATTTACGTTTGTTTTCTATCTGGTATGTGTGATTGCTGGGAAGATGGGTGAGTGATTTATTATTCTTGTATTATCTATCTAATATGGTGACTCTTAGCACTGGAGCGCTCATTTATATTTTTAATATGGAAAGAAACAAACAACCCTCAAAATAATTCATAGCTTTGTTTGTTCTGTTTTTTCAGGTGAGATGACTGTTCTGATGGCTGATAAAGACAAAAACTTTACAGCAGCTATTGGTGACAGTGTAACTTTGGGATGTTTCATCAGATCTGATTTTGTAGCAAAGTATTATTGGTATAAAGAAATAATGGGAGACTTTCCAAGGCTTGTGTCGAGCTTCTATACCTTTGATGAAAGTGCAGTTTTATGATGAATTTGTAAAACAATTCACGTTTTGCACTGAATGCAAAGAAAGAAGAAAATCACTTGATGATTGCCAATTTACAGCACTCTGATACAGGAACGTACTACTGCGCTAGTAGCTTTTCAGAAAAACTTGAATTCAAAGATGGAATTACAATCATCATAAAGGGTTCAGGTTTGAACATCCCAGTCTTTATGCAGAGACCAGAATATCACTTGAATCAGTCAGAAGGTGCTGTTAGGTTCAACTGCACTGCACATGGCAGAGCCATTGACCAAGAACATGGTGTTTACCAGCTGAGAACATCTGGAAAATCTGATCCAGGAGCTCTTTACACATGGAAAAACAACACTTGTTTCTACAGTTTGCCAGCAAACAACCTGGCTGTTGATTGTGCTGTTGTAACATGTGGACACTTTCTAAAGCTACCCCAAAAGCCACCCGGAGCGGAGGGTGAGTCGGTTTCATCTAAGAAATTAAATATGAGACAATGCATCATCTAATCTCTCTGAATCTGCAGATGGTTATCTTAATCTGTATATTCTGAGTGGAGCGTTGGCGTTCACCACCATTCTGGCCAGTTTCATGGCTGTCTTACTGTGCAATATCTACAAGAGCCAAAGCGGCCGCAGTGGAGGTAAAAGTTTTGTGAACTTAAAGTAAGTAAAACACAATGACACAATGTCGGTTTGTTTTGTTTCAGGAAGTACCTTGAGATATTCAGATGATCCTACCACAAATGAAGAGGTACTTGTTATCTATATTAATAAAAACATCCTGATTGCTGTGCATCATATAGGTATTTCCTATTTTCTGTTTCAACAAAAGGGCCACACAAATGAGGATGTTCTCCACTATGCTGCCTTACGGACGAGTATGACCGACAGACCAAAGAGACAGATGGGAGCCATTAACGAAGAACTTTGTTTCTTAATACTGTTCATATTCTTAATCTGTTCCATGTGTATAAAATACAGTAACTTTTTAAGTAATATGTAATGCTTGATCAACCTATACAAACCTGTCGAGAATGTATTTTTTCTTAAATAAAGGAGAATATCTATCAAAAAAACATGCCAACATAAAGTGATTTCAACTGCCAAGTTTGCATGAATAATATTTTTGCTGTTTAATGTACTTTGGTATACATCACCTGGGCCTGAGTCTCAGCAGCAAACCCGCAAATGTGAGACTCACAAGATAAGATTTCTGAAGAACCTCAGAGCTCTTATCTAAAACACTCGTGAGTGGAAACACATTGTAAGAGCAATTTTAATTTATCGAAACCTCTGAAATATCACTTTTATTTTGGAGACCATGCTACTCTGACTTTTTTTCAGATGATGGGTTTAGGGTTTATCATCTTCTCAACATTACTTGAAATATAACCGAGATGTTCATACAATTAAGATCTGATTCTGCATTCAGGCCTTTAGCTTTAAATGAATGAATCCTGAACAGTCATCATCTCAACAGACATCATCCCACCTGTGTGTGGTACAAATCTGGTAGTCCCATGAAAATGATGTCAGCCATATCTATTACTTAATCGTACACAAATGCAATTGTTAGTGTCTTTGGATATCCTTGTAATATTTGGTCTGTGCAGATTTTTTTTTTTTCAAACTTGGAAAAGGAACCTTTAAACATTCTAAAAGGTTCCCGATTAGTGGTTGAGGTGCATGTGGTGTCACATCACAACACATTTGGTGACTTTGTGCAGAGCGATGTGAAAAGCAATTATAGAAAGTGGAGGTAAAAGTGTGCACTATTGTAGTTCCCACTTTAAGAAACACAACACACAAAAATGGACGATTAACACTCGAGAAGAAAAAAAAATCTAATTAGTTTTAGCTCTTACAAGAGAAACTGTGAAAATTGAAGCCAGACATTATCACATACAGTTCTGCCGATGTTATATTTTACTGCTGCAAACCAAAATGGAAGAAGTTTAGCATAGTTTCTACTTTATGTGGTTTCTTTGTGTTTGTGGTTTCTGTGAAGATTTTTGAACACATAAAAAGTCGTTTATCGTCTTTGTATCATTGTATTAAACAGATGCTCAAAAGTAAATAACATGAAGATCAGTTGCTGTTATGGCCACAAATGAGACTGGAGGGATAAAGCAGGGTTTACGAGGTAAATATAGTCTTGCAAAGCTCTCTTCCTCTCTCTCTTCCTCTCTCTCTCCCTCTCTCTCTCTGTCACACTCTCTTGCACTTGACCTCTCATGCCTCTGTCTTAGACCATAACTCTGTTTTCGTCTATCCAACATACAGCCTACTCAAGTATGTGAGGACTATGCATTTAGGCTAAAGCAGCCACCGCTAGGAAACTGTTGCCCCACCAGGTATTGCAGTATAATTCCCAACCAGATGTTGGGTCCATGCACAGAGCTCGCTCATCTCAACGCCGTTACGATCCAAGTCTTTTATGTCAAATATTCAGTTTCTGACCAGTTCATCATATGACCACTTACACACCTGATATGTTGCCCTGGTGATGTGAATGCACTACGGGAGCACTGTTTTACCCACAGATATAATGTAATTTGTGTTGTTCTTGGGGTCATTCTTGACAGACATTCAGTTTTGAGGAACACACACACACACACATATTTATATATATACTGTATATACACACATACATATACATATTTATATACACCCACACATACATCTATACACATACATATATACCTAATTAATGTTTTTGTTAAATCTCTTTTCTCTATTTCAAATGAAAAAAATAAAGATGAGTTGTTCCCCACCAACACCTGTGTTGATGTGTAAACATCCTGCAGCCAACTGAGTTGAAAGAAAATCATTTTCTCACTTTGTGTCTGAGCTCCTGCTCTGATCAAGCTCACTCGCATCAGGTTCATCATGGTGGTTTTATCGGCTCTTGTACAGGATGTCAAAACGGGTTTTGACCTAGATGGTCTTTGTTGGCTCTGACGTTTTCATGGCTTTTGTGTTTTACATGTCTCCCACAAAGGAAGAGGGCGGTGCAAGTGTTTGTAAGGTCACCTCATGAGTGTATTTAATTTTTGTACTTTTCTCAGTCTGTACAAAATAAATTAACTGGAAAAGTTCTTGTGTGTCATCGGTTTAGGGTAAGATGTCTCCTCAAATGTTTCTAATTCTGCCTGTAAGAAAATCCCATTTTTCCACAGTTACATGACATTTGAATCTCCACCATACAACTTGAGTACAACAAGCAATCGTTGCTGCTGATACCTGCTGCAGTCTCTGTCTATTTAACTAATTTGTGGCTGCAGTAGACAACTGTTCAAACAGCATTTCCTTTGTAATGCAGGTCTTTGTTGCCACAGTTGCATGTCAGCCAACAAATCTGCATAACTGTTCTTTGAAAGGTAGCTAACTGCACACAAATATTGAGCAAGTGGGCAAAGAGTGAAAATAATTCTGCAAATAAAGCGTAGAAGTGTACAAAGAAGTTAACAGACTAGTTTAAGCTGATCTCCTTTTCCTTTGTGCGACTAACCTCCTGCTGTCAAGCTGCATGACTCAGGAAGTGTGATCTGAACACAGCTTTGACAATTCAAGCACATACAGACCACAATCACGGTGTGCTTCATTTGAACGCAGTAACCTCTCTGCTGGTGCTGCATCCAAAACGTAAACTGACAAATGTAACATATCGCTTCAAATGTGAATGCTGCGCATATTCTGATCTTTTTACTGAATTCCCAATTAATTCTCTAGCCCACATATCAAACATGTTCAGAGTGAGCACATGCTCAGGCTGCATCCTGAGCCCTCCTCTCATCAGTTTCTGCAGGTGCTGACACCACGGTAACTTATCGCTAGACTATTTTGAAAGAATCATATGACCTGGTAAATAAATTAATTATTATTAAACTAACCTTTTCTCCGGTTTTTTACTGTGTTATTAACAGAGCCATGATGGAGGTGACCTCTGTTATGCTGCTGTTGGGTTAAAAAAAAAATCCCATTAATGATGGAACTCAGTATCAATTATAAAACTAAGAGGAAATGTAAACTATATATCAAAGTTAAATCAAAGGAAATTAAGTTAATTTAACTTTTTGGATAAATTTTTTCCGAGGATGTGGAAATGGGTCTCTTTAACAAAAACAACTCAGTGTCCATAAAGACAATCTATAAATATTCTGCATGTTGAGCATGAATGTTACGTCTCACATTTACTTTTCACTGCTGCGGTGAAGGTGGCGCAAACCTCAGAGTTAAAGTTTCCATTAGTGGAAAAACAAGTCAGAAGTTGAATACAGGAAGGGCAGCCTGCTCGAGTCTTGCTTGAAAATTGACAGAAATAAAAAATGTTTTTCAGTTTAGATCCACATCAAATGTACTCAACTCTAATAAGAGGCAATGTGGTTGTGGTTAGGTGTCGCAAACCACCACAAAGACAGACACTTTATCAGATCTGTACAAGGAAGGTTCAGGAATTTTGGTCTTTGGGAGTGGAGTTCCCGTGTCACCTTTGTTTTTTTCTGGATAGACGACTTTGTCCCACAGTCCAAAGGTTTTATGAGATTAATTTTGATGGGACAAAATTGGGCCTATATGGTGTCCATAGTTTGGGATCGACGTCAGCAGCTTTGCTATCTAAAGCTAGTAAAGTATGAGATAGTAAAGTATGTCATCAAAGATGGTGATGCTGATATTTCACCTACGCCTGTTATATTTAAATTCAAAAGCAAAGGTTCTACTGTATCCTTTCAACGGAACAGAATGGCTATGATTTCATTTGTGTTAAACAGTTAGTGTGAAATGTTTCCCAATCAGGACAAACAATACTATACTTTACTATATATTTTAGCTGTTTCTTGTAAATGTACATATTGCATGACACAACCCCATCAGTGTGGCTACCAGTAAAAGATTAGCTCTCAGTCTAACGAGCTTTAACGTGTGCTTTGTCTGTGTGGCTGCTGACAGGAAGTCTACGCAGAGTTTCTGTTCAAAGCTGACCACAAAGAAGTAACAACCAAATATATTCCATTGTAGCGGCGTTCTCTTAAGAAAGGTTCTGTTGTGATCAGTCGAGTTAATTTCACAAGAGAAGAGGATCATGATCAACTACAACATAGCAGGATTCAACTGTTTCATCCAAATTTGTGCAGCAAGAGAGTGGTTTCATGCATGTTGGCTAATGTTGGCAAGATGAAATTTGGAGGATATATTATTATTGTAATGGTTCATGTGGAATTCATTGTTAAGAATATTCAGAGGATCCATCAACCAGCAATTAAAGCAATGGGGGCACAATTTTTTGTTGTAAGAGCAAAATCAACCCCTCTTTTAAACATTTTCCAGTTATGGTGAATAAAGGTGTGCTTATCTCTCTTGTGTTGCTAATTAAGTAGACCCCTCCCCCCCTTTTAAGCCAAATTCAAGAACTTTAACCCAGAAGCCAGGTGGTTTAAGAAATTGTTCTTAAGAAATTGCTTTTGACGTCATCTTCATCGTGTGGACTTGAGCTTGTTCGACAAGGTGCGAGCCACTCAGCACGTGTTCATGGTTTCCAAACAAGGGCAGTCAGTGTCACTTCTTGCTAGCCAATCAAATGAACTTTTTTCATGAATAGTGAATATATGGAGGATCTCAGCATTCATCTACACATTTTATCACGATGGAATCACTGAAGTTGGCCTTATATATCCCTTGTTTTTGCTTGTGGAGTTTCGGTAAGATTTATCTTCTTGCGAATGTATTAATACCCTCATGCTAAACATCTACACAGTTTTTTCTAACTTTGTTGGTTTCTTTTTCCTTCAGTCCTAACAGATAACACATCCTCATTTGTATATCCAGTGAATAGTTTAGTATTTGCTAATGTTGGGGAAAATGTGACACTGCAGTGTTCCTGTAAAGACAAGTCTGTAAGCAGGTTGCAATGGTACAAGCAAACGCAGGGAGAGAAACCAAAACTCATCTCTGTGTTTAAAGATCATGATAAAAATGTAGTACTCAGTAAGGAATTCCAGATTCCAGATCGATTTTCAGTGAACATTACAGAGGGTGTCTATCATTTGAAGATTGTAAATTTGAGGATTTCAGACTCAGGAACTTACTACTGCACAAGTAGCTCTATGTATGAATTTACATTTGAAAAGATCTATATCGTCCATGTAAAGAGCTCAGTTTTGAATATACCGGTAGAGGTCCATCAGTCACCATCAGGGTCTTTCCAGTCTGGAGGTTCTGTGACTCTGAACTGCAGAGTACATACTGGGATCTGTGATAAGGAACACACAGTTTACTGGTTCTGGAACTCAGGAGACTCTGCACCAGAGCTCATTTACACCCATGGAGGCAAGAAAGAACAGTGTGAGAGGAGAACCAACACCTGTTTCTACAATTTGTCAATGAAGAACCAAAATATTTCCGATGCTGGGATCTACTATTGTGTTGTTGAATCATGTGGACGCATTCTCTTTGGAGATCCAACCAAGCTGGAAATTGGACAGAGTAAGAGAACAAGCTCAATTTTAAAAACATCACTACATAGAAAGAAACTTTTTTTTATATATTAAACCACCCTCAAGAAATGTTTTATACTGTTTTAAGTAATGTTTTTGTTGTGTTATGCAGACAAAAGCTGGTTTTCTGACCATCCCGTGTATTACTTGACTGGGGCTTTGGTATTCACCACCATGCTGTGTGTTTTACTGGCAATACCAATGTTAAAACAGTGCGGGAGGATCAGCTCCCATCGTACAGGTAAATATCCTTCAGTCAGTTATTTTACATTTTAATTGACAGGTCCTTTTTTGGACAGTAAAAATGTGTTTGATGTTTTTAAACAGACTCAAAATGATCCATCCTGTGATATGACTGAAAGGGTGAGTTTTCATATTCTGAACTGATATTTCACAGGGATGGTGCAAATATGGAATGTTGCACATATGGATAAGTTGCCAGTTCATTGCAGGGCCCTATGTGAGCATTTTTGGAATCGTTACCTTGTCCAAGGGTACCTCAGCAGTGGTCTGAAAGTGTTCTGGTCGTAATGGTATTATGTCTGCACCTAACAAGTAACCCTCCGTTTCTCAGTGCAATCCCCCAACACCTTCAATTCAATGATGATGTACAGTGATGTTTTATATGAACTCTTGAAGGATGAGTCTTCTGTGATTAATGATATAAAAAATATATATCCATCTTCTACCCTCGTTCTTTTAACAGGAATTCTGTGGACAAAATACATATATTTCAAAATATAGCCTAATTTTGAGGAAATTAATTATCCTTTGCACTGTGTTTGATGGTTTTCTGAATGATACTGATGTGATTTTGACAATATTATTACTCTATGTCGGTTTATAATTTGATCTTATCAGTTTTTGTGGTCTAAAGTACAGAGTGATTGTTTTTTTCTGTTTCCTCACCAGGTTCAAGAGGGAAATCTCCATTACGCCACTTTGAAGAAAAAAAAACTTAACAAATCAAGCAATGAAAATGAATGCGTTTACTCTTCTGTTGTTCTGTGATGCTTCAGCTGAAGTTGTTTTTTTGTTTTTTTTACTTTGTCACAATGATGCATACATGGTTTTTCACAAGTTGTTGAAAACAATATTTTTGCCCTCACATCTAGAATACAATGAGACAAAGAATATATTTTATTTGTTTTTACTCTCAAATAAGCTGTAAAACAAAAACACATTTTAAAATAAAACAAAATTAAACTCTACTACCTGCTCTGCCTTCACCATGGCCTGAAACCTTGACCTCTGTCTGCTGTTGTGTGCATCTACAGGCTGGTCTTGGTTGACTTCCTGTGTGGTGCATCAGCATTGGTAATTTCTCTGGTAGTTTGCCTGGCTTTCTCGGCGACCAATTTTACTTCAGTGTAAAACAGTAGAGTACAAACATGACAACAACCTGAATAATCCTGCTGCACTCAACTCTTATAATAAAAAACAATTTAAAAAGAAATTTTTGAAAATTGTTTGATTTACACACTCTAAACTGCATGGGTTTCCTGTATGAGTTACAGGAAAGTTGGTGCAAAATGTAAAATGTGCTAACGAACGTAACTGAAGAAGCTCAATCTCCGACCTCTTATCTTCATCGAGAGCATCACCTCCTTCTCTATAACCTGCTGATTCCACTCATAAAGCCAAATAATGGGCACACCTCTCTGGGTGAACAGTTACTCCAGGTTTGCTGACTGAATTACCAAAGACTTTGCACTTGCTCTATTGTCTGTATTTGAGTGGCTCCCATTCAAACTCTTCTTTGTCCTGCTTGAAGAACTCAGAGGGAAACAGATACTGTACCAATGTACCCAGAGATGTCCAGCTGCTCAGTATTTGATCCCTTCACCACTCCCTCCCCACTCACTCACACATGTACCCCCCAAACCATCGCTTCAAACACACTTTTGCCACCCCCATACCTTTAAATTAAGAATAACCTTTATTGTTCGCTTTGGAAGGACCCGTCAGGTAAATTGGACTTCCAGCAACTCAATGTATCAACAGGAGTCTGTTACAGATTTTAAATGAGTTCAGCCACAGCTCAGTCCTTTCCTGTAATTGGAGTGTGTTGTCCAGTGCAGTTTGCTGTTCAGCCACAACCTGATGTACCGGCGCAGTCTCGGTTATGGGTGCTATTTCTGTATTTAAAACATACATAAGGCGCACCGTATTATTAGGCGCATGCTGAAACATACAGTAAAAAATGACAACGGAAGTAAAACAGTGAGTTTCGATACATTTATTGAACAAAATATTCATTCTTCTGCCACAAAACCATCAAAGTTTTTATCTTCTGTATCTGAATTAAACAGCTGCACTATTTCAATGTCCAACATCCCAAATTCCTCTTCTTCATCATCTGAATCAGACTCACCAACCGGTTCCGCTTCAGCATTGATTTTGTGAAAGCTCTTCCAATACATGAAGACGGTATCATAGCCCATGTGTCTACAATCCACCCGCATATGGTGGCATAACTTGCCCACCGCTGCCTCATAGTCTTTGCAAAGGAGTGTTCGCCTACCGTCATCCAGCGCTCTGTCCGTTTCCGTGGCAGCCGAGAACCACGGTGAACGACGACTTCTCATGCCCCGTTGTGCATATCGCCACCGTGCTGGACCCTTTTTCTCCACTTTGTGGGTCAAAGGGATGTTAAAAGTCAGAGGGATCTCATCCATGTTGGTGATGTGGCTGGGCGCGGTTATCTTGTCGCGGCAGTAGATGAGGAAGATGGCCGCCCTCTCCTGGTTAGGGTTAGGGAAGATGGCCACCCTCTCCTGGTTAGGGTTAGGGAAGATGGCCACCCTCTCCTGGTTAGGGTTAGGGAAGATGGCCATCCTCTCCTGGTAATCCGCGGGCAGCCGCTGCGCAACAGTTGTCCTCGCGCGTATGGAGAGATGCCGCCTCCTCATAAAGCGAAAATATTAAGATTGCTCGATTGCCATTTTCATTAAATATTTTCATATTTAATGTCCTGCAGTTTAAAGTAAGCCTCATTCATACGCATCTTGCTTGACCGGCGCCATTTTAGGGGATCCTTACGCGTAGGTGTGCCGCTAATCGATTGGCGGAGCGTTTACCGTAGTGCACCCACCAAAGGCGAACTGCAGATTTTGGAACTCAGTCCACACACAAGGCGCACCATATTATAAGGCGCACCGTCGATTTTTGAGAAAATCTCAGTGTTTTAGGTGCGCCATATAGTCGTGAAAATACGGTACTTGTAGAACTCCACAGCCTCCACCTCAACTCTTTCTCTAAGAGCTGGTCATAGTTTTGCTCTAGACATCCCAAAGTCAGTGACTAGTTACTTTGTCTTTGAGGCGTTGAGGTGTGGATGGTTCATGTGGCTCCAGGCATTCCATGACCAGGCTCCTATACTCCGTCTGATTGTTGTTACTCCATCTCTTTGTTGCCCCTGATGCATCCCACAATGGCTGTGTCATTGACAAACTTCTAAATTTGGCACAGCTCAAAGTTGTAGTAAAAGTCTAATGTGTACAGGGTTAATAGTAGAGGGCCCAGCACTGTGCCCTGGGGTGCTCTTGTGCTGCTAATCACAGTGTCTTTCAGGCTGGTATACCGTGGCCTGTCGGTGAGATACGGTAGCTGGAGAACCAGGAATCCAGGTCCACTACTATCATGCTGAGTTTGTCCCGTGCTGCGGTGTGAGGTGAGTTTCACTGGTCAGAAGACATTCAGCTCCCTGGGAGGATTCTTCTTAAGAACTGGGATGATGCATGTCTTCCACAATGTCTTTACACATTAACATACATATACCTGCATCCCCCCCATGCACACAACCTCACAAAACAACAAACATTTGTATACTTGCACATACTCTCCACATACTTGAACAATCATTGTCTGTACCTTCCATTGCACCACATGATCAATTTGCCATTTAAATCTAATTGATCCAGTGGCCATATGTTTAGTCTGTTCCTAATAGACCCCCAGTTTACAACATTCAAAACAAGCAAAAGTTAGGCTTGATATTTAGCTGAAAATTAATTCAAACTGGCCACTCGGCCATGCTCAATTTATAATGTGTGTTCTGCTGTTGTAGTTTTATTTTATAGAGAAATATTTTAAAACTTGTAACAATACGAAAATGTTTTAGAATGTGTGAATCAGAATAACACTCAAAGGTTATAAGAAATTAATCAGAAACCCAAGGCCTTAACTTGCAAGACCACAGAAGTCTAACACTGAGAAATACTGTATCTTGTATCCATTGGCTACCTCATCAGTATAATCTATACAGCCACATCATCAGACTACGGCATAGGATGTTGCACAACATAAAACTATTTAAGGCACACCTCAAATATTGACATACAGGAATGTGAAGATATTGATTGATCTTTGTAAAAAATATGTTTCATAGATTAAAGACTTTTTTTATTCATTGAGTGACACCAGTCTGAGTTTGGGGTGATGTTAATTTCACATGAAGTCAACCATAACTATACTATTGCAAACAGGTACCTCTATGATACCATCACGTCAGGACCAATGTAATCCCTGTGGGTATACCATGCTGTTGATATAAGGTCACACACGAATCACATCGTAATTTAGTGTGAAAAAAGCTTGAAAGGTAAATGACATGTGGTTTTGAACAGGATGTAGAAGTGTCTGCAGAAGCAGGCATTTGAGATACAAAAAAAACAAAGGCACAGCATGGAGAAGGATGTATATATCAAGGCTTTCTACATTAATTTGAAGTAAAAACACAACAGCCCTCCTCCCATGACACAAGCAATTATAAACGCCTAAAGGAAAGTGGTCAAACAAGTGTTTCATGAAACTAATTACTGAGCATTTACTTGAACCACTGGATCTTTGTCTTGCCATGAACTAGTCCAGCGTGCACTTCCTGCCCAAATGTAGCAAGCCTATGCACCAGCACTCGCACCAATTAAGGGAGAAATGACAGAAAATAGATCGCTAAACGTATTAGTTCTCTCAAGCAAATCTTTCACCTTTATCAGCCAGATTACATGTGATCGTGTTTCCTGTATGTCACACCCTCAAGTCATCTCTGGCTGCCCAATCAGACACAAGCTCTGCATTTATCAGTGTACAAAGAACCAGTCTTCTCTTCACTCTGCCCAACACTTGGAGCAAGATGGCATCTGCAAAGTTTGTTTTCTGTCTGATGTGCTTAGAGAAAATTGGTGAGGTGAATATATGTATATATTATTAATTGCAAATTTCTTAAGTTCCAAAGTTCAAGAATTAATCTTCCTCCTTTTGTGCTTGCTGTTTGATTTTCTCTTAAACAGCTACAAGGGAATTTTCTCCATCTTTGGATTGGAAGACCAATTTTATCTTGGTCAAACCTGGACAGAACCTGACTTTGCCGTGTCTTCACAGAGATGATGTTTCTACCAAGATCTCTTTGTTTAAACAAATTCTGGGAGAGAGGCCGAGGCTGATCTGTACGTACTGGATATCAAGTAAACATTGGATATTTGTTAATGACTTCAAAACCAATCCACGTTTCCAAATACATCCTGCTAACAAAGGAGCTTATCTGACAATATCAGATTTGGAGTTATCAGACTCAGCCACCTATTACTGTGTAAATCAGTATTTAACAGTATTTGACTTTCTAGAAGGCTATAAAGTCATTGTAGAGGGTTCAGGGTTGACCATAGATCAGTCAGCATCACAGTCTATCCAAGCAGAAGGTTCCGTGATGCTGAATTGTACAGTACATACTGGGTGGACTTGTGATGGGGATCACACTGTTTACTGGTTCAGAAACTCTGGACCATCTCAACTGGGACTCATGTACAGCCATACAGGCAGGAATAAGCAGTGTGAGAGGAAAACCAACACCTGTTTCTACAGCTTCTCCATGAAGAACCTGAACACTTCTCAGACTGGGACCTACTATTGTGCTGTTGCAGCATGTGGACACATTCTGTTTGGAAATGGAACCAAGCTGGTGTTTGAGGGTGAGCGAGTTTGAAATCATTTTATTCAAAATATTTATACAGGCTGTTAAAGTGCTATACAGATTTGAGCAGATTGTTTTGCATACTTTGCAAAATTAGTTACGCTGTCATGTTTCAAAACGCTAAAGCCAACATCCATTGATTGACCTCATTGTTCCAAAAAAAAAAAAAACACCCAAAGTGTATCTTAATTCCCTCCATTCATTTGGTTTAAACACAAAGTGATTTATGGCAGTGCAGTGATTTATAGTTAATACTGTAATATAATTTATTTCCAGTTTGAATTCTATATAGACACCACGGCAGCACTTCAACAAACATTTGTGGCCAAAGGTCAACTTTAACAAATATTCTTGTTATTTAAGTATCAGTTCTGTTTATATAGTGTTACTTTATAAAATAATCATAACTGGCATGATGTAAAGGGAGATGACAAATTTTTGAAACGACTTGAATAATTATCTGAAACTGCTTTGTGGATATCACAATTTCTGATGCCTCTCGTTACAGATAAAGGAAACCATCTTGTTTTGGTGTATTTCCTGAGTGCGGCCTGGATATTTACCATCATCGTCGTTGTTTTCTTGTCCATTTCAGTATTTATGACAAAAGCAAGAAACAGTCATCACTCTCTGGGTAACTGATGTTATAGATTTTAAATATTCTTAAAAGTAAACTGTGAAGATAACTTAAAAATGTCCTCTTCTGTATTTCCAACAGACTCACAATCAAGGTTCCCAGCCTCATCCACAGCAAATGCAGAGGTGGAGACAATTTTGATTTTTTTTTAAGAGTATCTTTGTTTGCACACAGACACACACACACACACACACACACACACACACTCACACTAATTTAATGTTTTCCACCTGTTGCCAGGGCTATCAAGAGGAAGACAACCTCCATTATGCAGCTTTCAGGGTCAACCAGCCCAACAGATTAAGGAAGGAGAACAGACAGAATAAATGTGTGTACTCTGCTTTGAGGCAATAGATGTTTTCTTGTTCTTGTTGGCCATGTCAGCAAATGCTATCTGAATATTAGTTTCCTATGTATATTTTTTATGGAGGAAAGATTGTACCGTGTTGTTTGCAGTACTTAATTTGTACAGTAGAAAGTATCAGAGCCCAGACAGAGGTGGATCCGGTGACTCAATCGAGGCTAGGAGGTAAAGGACCAAAATTAAATTAAAAATGAATAATATACTACCTACATTGCTCTTTTTTCCCCTAAAAAAAACACTGTATATCAGGACATGTTCATTTTAATTTCACATCCACAGACCACTGATGGGTACAAGTGTAAAATAACCCCAAAAAAAATAGTTTTCAAAAGCAGCAATTACTGAAGATCAACCAAAAAGCCAACTGGATGAGACAAACACTCCATCATGTGTTAATGTTACGGTTGGGTTTTTACAGGACCTGAAAGCAGGCAAGAACGCAGTGATAAAAAGTCCAAAAACTAGTCTTTATTTAACAAAACAAATCAAATTGGCAGTCCTCCTGGACCGCAGGGAAGCAGTCGTTCAATCTTCCGGGGAGCACAGAGAGCTCCAGCGCAGAGCCAACATGGGAGTCAGGTTCTGCGCATTGAAAAGTCCAGCAGGACAGTGTGGAGACCTCAAACAAGCAGGGAAGACACCAAAACACTCCGATGCTGGTAGGCAGGTGCTCCCTCCTTAAATAGGTGGCCTGATGGAAATTGCCGACAGGTGCGCCTGCCTTCATTTATGCGGGTTACTATAAATACATATGTTTTAGCATTTAAACCAAAGATCTTGTGGTGTTTTAATTTCAAAGGTTTCAGTGGCCAACAGACACCTCTCATCTCTGAAACTAATGAGGTTACAGCAGCACATGAATGTACAGCAGCTCAAAGAGCAGCTCAAAAAGATTAAAAAAAAAAAAAGACAAAAGATTCACAATCAAAGATTGTTTAAACGCCACTTAATGATGCATTACCACAGATGGTTCTGATGATGTCATGATCCATTGCTGCAAACAGAAATGGAAGAACTTTAGCATTTCAAGTGTGTGGTTGCTTTGTTTGTGGCTTCTGTCTGTTGATCCACAAGGGCTTGCAGAAGCAGCTCTCAGTATACACCTGGCAGCACTAATGAACCAGCCGCTAATCGATGAGGCCCCACTCTGGGTGGTTAATCAAAAGGCCGGTGGGTCCTGATCATGAAGGATCTTCAGAAGGCTACAATTCTATCGAACTACCAGCTGAGTACAAAATGACAATATGGGAAGTGAAAACAACAGTGATCCAATTGAGTGCTCTGACCTGCAATGTCCAATGTCAAAGAGACAGATCCAAGGAAAAATGTGTGTGTGTGTGTGTGTGTGTGTGTGTGTGTGTGTGTGTGTGTGTGTGTGTGTCTCAGTCTCATTACTGCAACACCCTTCTTTGTGCTTTACCAAACAGGTCCACCCATTCAATTTAGGCGGTTCCAAATTCTGCCACCAGCATCATTAACAGAATCCCCTGCACCAGCCACCTCACTAGTGTTCTACAACAAATTCACTTTCCTACAAATATCCTCCTATCATTTTTAATTTTCTGCTTCCAAAGTTTAAATCCAACAACAACCTAGGCACTCAGTATCTTATCCTTCATGCCAAAATACCTGCCTGTAGTCTCATACCCGCCTACTCCATTAAACTCCAACCTGCTCAGTTGACCACCATGGGGTTTACAGACTTCAGCGGAACACACTCCAGCATGACATACACATTTTCCATGTCTCACCACATTTAAATCCTGCCTCAAAACTCACCTTTGTCCACCAAGCTTATAACATCTAATTGCCATATTTTCATTTGGGACTAAATGATTTCACTGACTTCACTTTATTTCATATCTCCTTCAAAAATGATCTGTTTTGTGCTTTTGTGTTCTTACTATATATTTATTTTTGCTTTATTGTTGTGTCCATTTATTTCTTTATATATAATTGTTGAGAGGTGACCTTTGGTGCTCAGAAAAGGTGGTGTTAACTGAGATGGAAATTTTATGCTGCTGGTGTGAAACAACTTCACTCTTAAAGTACTGTCAAGGATGTAAGGTGAGACGTGAGGTTTACCAACTGGAAAATTTGTCACTGCCTTCCTGTCAACCGTGGTCTTAGATATGAGTTGATAAGTTGAACAATTTTTAAGTAGAATAGTTAAAAATGCACTCATGGCAGCATCCTCCAGGCCACATCTTCATCTAGGTCAAGCAGTTTTTGACAGATGGTCGAGTAAAACCCAACATTATTTATTTCCGATAAACATCAAGTTCTTTTTTTGTTTTGTTTTTAAGTAAAACTAGTACTATATGCAAAAATCTGTTCTGTTTAATCATCGTATACTAACATCAGTTACAAATATCTTAAGTATGATGTACAACCTGCGTTGCATTAATATGATAATACCCCACCCATTTCCATCAACGGCCCGTTTGTCACTGATAAAAGTGGCCTGGCTGAGCCACAGTTGTAGAATCACAATGAAGAGGTTGGACTTGTTCACAGCTCTACTCTGCAGTCTGAGTGAGTACGGTCTAGCGATTGCAGTGTTAGCTTTTAAAATCAATCTTTATTTTCAACTCATTAATGGGTTTTCATAGATCTGATTTTGAAATATTGCTGCTTAATGTGACAGCCACTCACAATGAGCTGTTTTCTGTTTCAGGCTGGATTTTCATCTCAGGCTCTGGCCCTGAGACTGTGGAGGTTCGCCAGGGTGAAGATGTCACCCTGGCCTGTTCCAATACTTCTACAGAGCAAAGTCAGACCATTTGGTTCAGACTGGTCAACAGAACCAAGCCCAACGCCATCGCATCAATGTTCATCCCTACACAGAAAGCTCTAATCTGCCCTGGATTTGATAAAAGTAAATTTAATATGACTTCCAACATCTCAACTATTTTTGTTCACATCATGCGAGCAGATTTATCTGATTCCGGACTCTATTTCTGTGGAATATACACACACAAATGTATTGAACTCTCTACGGTGACATTTTTAAATGTTACACAATTTCAAGGTAAGATTATTATCTATTGTCTTACTTGTTTTTGTAATAAGTGAAGAGTATTTTGATCACATCTTTTTTGTTAAAGATGGTGAAGATGACAACAATCTCAACGAATCTCAGAGTAAGATTTGTTTTAGAGGTTCTCTTTTCAGACTTCTTTGGAGAAAGTAATTTTACTTGAAAACATTTAAAGGCCTTTTACCTTTTATTTAATTTCAGACCAGTGCAGTGACACGTCACCAAAACTAAATATTATTTTGAGTGGTCTTTGCATTCTCCTCACAATAATCATCATCGCTCTGGCTTTCAAAGTCAAAAACCTCAAGAGTGGTAGGTTACACCCTATAATTGTTTAATCCAAGCTAAAATACTTGCTTTTAAACAAATTTTTATCTCTTGCCATAGCTGTGAGAAATGTCCCACAGCAAGAGGCAATCAAGGTAAACCCATTTATCATTGAAAAACTTGCCATTGAAGTATGCAGTGCATTGGTTTTAAGAATCCACTCGACCTGATTTTGCAGCAAATAGTTTGTTTTTAAATCACCACAATGCAATTTGTTTTTATTTTTCCCCCCGCTCAATAAGACAACTTCAGCCCATGCTGTTGCTTCTTGTTACAGTTAAATGAGTCCCAAAAAGTTGATATTTTAAACACAATAACTGACCTGCAAGTCAGTCATTGTGTTTAAAAACAGTTCGAGTAAAGCGACTTTATTTGAACACAGCCGTTACTGCACTCATTACTTATGTGTAAATATAAATCCTGTGATTTACAGGATTTGGGCTTGGATAACATCAACTACGCAGCTCTTACATTTCGGCCAAAGCCGAAGAGAAACCTCACACGTGCATCAAAGAGTGAGCAGGAACCAACTGTCATTTATGCAGCCACCAGATGAACTGTAGCTTCAACTGGGATCAGTTTTCATGTCAATCTGAACATGATTTATAATGTATGTGCAAATGCTGTAGCGAGTCAAAAAGCTACCATGTTTATCTCGTTAGGTATGTTTCTTAGGTGGAATGTTTGTCTTTGCTTCTATAATGGCCGAGGGAGACGCACCACTAGTGTGTCACAGGAAGCGGCCAACTTTCATTTTTCTATTGCGACATTTTGTGTTTTACAATAAGGTCATCAACAAGAAACCTGCAGTGAATTAAATAATGGCATGCATGAGTGGAAAAAATGAACCATCTCATAGGAAGGACAACATGGAACACAAGTAACAGAATGCATCATGAAAACCTGAATAACTTCTAACAGTTATCCAGAGACTAGCCATCTGTGTGCCAAGATCAGGCCTGGCCGAGCCGCATGCGGCTTTTGCCTGGTTTCATGCGGCTCTAACGTTCATATCGAAGTTTGGGTTTGTGGTTTTTTTTAATGTGCGTGTTCGTTTGGCTTGAGTTCAATACGGTACGTTCGCCAAAAGCGCATGCGCGTTAGATGAAAATACCGCAAAGTTTCTCAGTAGGGACAAGATCTTTTGAGTAAATAATTAGTGTCAAGTTCGCCTTCAAAATGGCAGGAAAAAATGCACGAAAGCTTCGTGACTTGGTTCCGTGATCCACAACTGAAAAGGCCACAGATTGCATTCCTCGCTGCCCCTTTTAATGTGGAGACGCACTGTTGGAAAGCCCCGCTAGCAACAGGTGAGGCTGCAGCTGAGTTGGAGATGATCGATCTTTGTGAGGAGCACCAACTGAAACCTGGTTTAAGGGAAGGGGCCATTGAGTTCTGGAAAAGTGTGCCAATGGAAAAATACCCCAATGTCAAACGGGCTGCGCTTAAGATACTGTCAATATTTGGGTCAACATACGTCTGCGAGTCTGTTTTCTACCCTGAAACACGTGAAACCAAAGCATCGATCTGTTCTGACTGCGTGGCAGCAACTGAATACAAGCCAGATTTGAAGAGGATTGTTCAAAGCAAGGAATGCCAGAAGTCCCACAAAGCAACATGCATAGTAAGAGAAAAAAAGATATTTTAATTATTATGTTTTTGTTTGTGGACTTAGTTGAATTGAGAGTTTGTGTGTGTGAGAGGCAGTGCACACAATGTTCATTGTTGAAAATGACCGGCCCGTGGTCTGTAGAAGTCAAATTCTGTCATTATCATGTTTGTGTGTGACATTTACAATAAATCTGGCTAAGCAGAGGTCTGTGTGTGTGAGGAAGGGATGAGGTGATGTTCATGTGTGCCCACGTCTATGATGTGGCTCTTTGCGGTAACACAGTAAAAAATGTGGCTCTTAGGCTCTGACTGGTTGGCCACCCCTGGCCTAGATGTTCATTAGTTTCAGCTCCACTCTCACAATTTCCATGCAAGTGGGGAAAAATGCTTGAAAAACAGGGAGCATTAATTTTCCACAAAATTGGCATAATGATACTTTTCAGGGTGGCTTTAGCCGATATTCTAAGTATCAGTGATAACAGCAACTCAATAACTATAAACCTGAAATACATCTACTTCAATATAAGATAAGATAAAATTAAATTTGAAGAGATAAAAGTTTATTTATCCAATACTGGGAAAATTGTCTCCCCCTCTTCAAGCACGAGTCCCTACCAGAGGCCTGGAAGCTTGTGGGTGCTGCACAATATCTGAGCTGACTATTTGACTTGGTCTTGAAAATTGTATGATCAGAGACAAAGAGACCATAGCGCCTCCTGGAGATCAGCTAAAGGCCTCCATGCTACCATGAATGTTGAAGAACATGCTTGGTTTGCTACCCCACCCATTTCCATCAGCGGCCCGTTTGTCACTGATAAAAGTGGCCTGGCTGAGCCACAGTTGTAGAATCACAATGAAGAGGTTGGACTTGTTCACAGCTCTACTCTGCAGTCTGAGTGAGTACGGTCTAGCGATTGCAGTGTTAGCTTTTAAAATCAATCTTTATTTTCAACTCATTAATGGGTTTTCATAGATCTGATTTTGAAATATTGCTGCTTAATGTGACAGCCACTCACAATGAGCCTGTTTTCTGTTTCAGGCTGGATTTTCATCTCAGGCTCTGGCCCTGAGACTGTGGAGGTTCGCCAGGGTGAAGATGTCACCCTGGCCTGTTCCAATACTTCTACAGAGCAAAGTCAGACCATTTGGTTCAGACTGGTCAACAGAACCAAGCCCAACGCCATCGCATCAATGTTCACCCCTACACAGAAAGCTCTAATCTGCCCTGGATTTGATAAAACTAAATTTAATATGACTTCCAACATCTCAACTATTTTTGTTCACATCATGCGAGCAGATTTATCTGATTCTGGACTCTATTTCTGTGGAATATACGGACAAAAATGTATTGAATTCTCTGCGGTGACATTTTTAAATGTTACACAATTTCAAGGTAAGATTATTATCTATTGTCTTACTTGTTTTTGTAATAAGTGAAGAGTATTTTGATCACATCTTTTTTTGTTAAAGATGGTGAAGATGACAAGTTAAACGATCTCAACGAATCTCAGAGTAAGATTTGTTTTAGAGGTTCACTTTTCAGATTTCTTTGGAGAAAGTAATTTTACTTGAAAACATTTAAAGGCCTTTTACCTTTTATTTAATTTCAGACCAGTGCAGTGACACGTCACCAAAACTAAATATTATTTTGAGTGGTCTTTGCATTCTCCTCACAATAATCATCATCGCTCTGGCTTTCAAAGTCAAAAACCTCAAGAGTGGTAGGTTACACCCTATAATTGTTTAATCCAAGCCAAAATACTTGCTTTTAAACACATTTTTATCTCTTGCCATAGCTGTGAGAAATGTCCCACAGCAAGAGGGCAATCAAGGTAAACCCATTATTCATTTAAAATGACTTCCAACATCTCAACTCTTTTTGTTCACATCATGCAAGCAGATTTATCTGATTCTGGACTCTAGACTATTTCTGTGGAATGTACACACACAAATGTATTGAATTCTCTACGGTGACATTTTTAAATGTTACACAATTTCGAGGTAAGATTATTATCTATTGTCTTAGTTGTTGGAGTATATGAAACATATTTTAATCCCATCTTTTTCTTTTCTGAAAGATGGTGAAGATGACAAGTTAAGCAGGATCAGAAGAATGATTCCCACCAAAGTAAGATCTTCTTCTCACTGTGAACCATTTCAGTTTCATTCATTTACAGTTTCTGCCTCTGCAATATGCTTAAACATTTACTATAGAATTATATCAGTGGCCTCTACAGTATAAATTATTTTTATGGTTGTATTACATTTTACAGAGCTTCTGTACTTTAATTTTGCCTAACTGTGATATCTAAATTGATGTAATGCTGTAAGATAATCAAAATTAAACCTCACTAGTTAACATTTTCTCTACATAGCCTACACCTCTTTCACAGTTACCTTCGACTGATTGTTCCAATTTCTTTTCAAGTCTGTTTAAATATGCAATTCAGCTAGTATCCTCAGTAACATATAATCTTTTAGTAGTCCTCCTTCAAGCCATACAGAACTACTACTGTCAGAGCCTGGCTGGTCTGACTGGGTTTTGGGAGATTTCCATAAGTTTTCTGATTTTGAAGTTATGCAGTTGTAACATGCCATTTCCTGCAGACTTTTACAGGATCTCAACCTTAATGATCTCAACTGTGGAATATCTGTTTTTTCTGACGCCTGTAAGGAGCAAGACGGCTCTGTGAGACCAGTTGGAAATGCGCATCATTTATTTTCCTGCAAGAAGGGCTGAGAGCTACTGAACAACACCTTCATCATGCTGGTTTGCTGCCAAACTCACTCACTCTCTCACTCATTTTCTACCGCTTGTTCCTCCACTGAGGGTCGCGGGGGGACTGGAGCCTATCCCAGCACAATGGGCGGAGGCAGGGTACACCCTGGACTGGACGCCAGTCAATCGCAGGGCTAACACATACAGACACACAACCATTCACTCTCACACTCACACCTATGGGCAATCTAGAGTTTCCAATTAGCCTAATCCCCAATCATGCATGTCTTTGGACTGTGGGAGGAAGCCGGAGTACCCGGAGAGAACCCACGCAGGCACAGGGAGAACATGCAAACTCACACAGAAAGTCCCCAATCAATCCCAACCGGGGATCGAACCCGGGTCCTTCTTGCTGTGAGGCTAACCACCACACCACCGTGCCGCCCCTGCCAAACTCAATCAAAGCGAAAATACCAAACTACTTCCTGTTTTCAAAGCAAGCGAGTACACTAACTGAGGAGTTGTGAACTTTGAATTGGAGTCATAATTAGTTGGAGACTGATGATGTTTCACAAGATGTTTCAAACCACAAGGCCCAAGAGGTATTCATTTTAAGAAATGGCCTATGTCTGTTTTTCTTGTCTTTCTATTTCCTCTCCTTCCCCAATTGTACTCACCTGTCACCTCCTATCAGCAGGGGTGTAAAAACCCACTTTCCCTTCCTTTTTGTGGAAGATTGTTTTAAAATCTACAAACTATTGCTCTCCAGGGTTATCCTTGATTTGGACTTGCCTGTCTGTTCTGAGTGATTACATGATAACAACCTTTGGCTTAATAAAGTTATTTTACAAACCACTCATTTTTTTCCATTGGAGTCCATCTTATCAGTTTGTATCAGTACAGTCTCACCAGAAATGTCTTTAAGCGCAAGGACCCAGTCATGACAGCAGAATTCATTCCTCCTATTAGATTTCACATCTGACCTAGTTTACAAGAGCTTTCTTTTTTCAATATCCCGCATGCCGATTTGGACCTTTCCATCTGTTCCGTCTGATCTCCTCAAAAGAACCTTTGGCTGAATAATTCTTGAAATCAGTCATGTTTTCTACACTGCTCAAAAAAAATTAGAGGAACACTTTTTAATCAGAGTATAGCAACCTATCAGTCAAACTTCTGGGATATTGATCTGGTCAGTTAAGTGGCAGAGGGGGTTGTTAATCAGTTTCTGCTGCTTTGTTGTTAATGAAATCAACAACAGGTGCATCAGAGGGGTAACATGGAGACGGCCCCCAAAACAGGAATGGCTTTCCAGGTTGAGGCCACTGATACTTTTTTTCCCTCCTCATCTCTTTTGGCTGATTTTTTACTGACTGACTTCCTACTGCTGTAGTTATTCATTTGGCTTGGATCAACATCTCTGTTGATAGCATGGTGCAGTACCTGGACGCTACAGAGGTTGCACAAGTAGTCCAACTCCTCCAGGATGGCACATCAATACGTGCCGTTGCAAGAAGGTTTGCTGTGTCTCCCAGCACAGTCTCAAGAGCATGGAGGAGATTCCAGGAGACAGGTAGTTACTCCAGGAGAGCTGGACAGGGCCGTAGAAGGTCCTTAAACCTTCAGCAGGATCGGTATCTGCTCCTTTGTGCAAGGAGGAACAGGATGAGCACTGCCAGAGCCCTACAAAATGACCTCCAGCAGGCCACTGGTGTGAATGTTTCTGACCAAACAATCAGAAACAGGCTCCATGTGGGTGGCCTGAGGGCCCGACGTCCTGTAGTGGGCCCTTTGCTCACTGCCCAGCACCGTGGAACTCGATTGGCATTTGCCATAGACCACCAGAATTGGCAACTACGCCACTGGTGCCCTGTGCTCTTCACCGATGATGAGAGCAGGTTCAACCTGAGCACATGCAACAGACGTGAAAGCGTCTGCAGATGCCGTGGAGAACATTATGCTGCCTGCAACATCATTCAGCATGACCGGTTTGGTGGTGGGTCAGTGATGCTGGTGCAGTGGGACCTGGGTTCCTCCTGGTCCACGACAATGCCCGACCTCATGTGGCTAGAGTATGCAGGCAGTTCCTGGAGGATGAAGGAATTGATGCCATTGACTGGCCACCACGTTCACCTGACCTAAACCCAATAGAACACCTCTGGGACATTATGTTTAGGTCCATCCAGAGCCACCAGGTTAATCCTCAGACTGTCCAGGAGCTCAGTGATGCCCTGGGTCAGATCTGGGAGGAGATCCCCCAGGACACCATTTGCCGTCTCATTAGGAGCCCCAACATTGTCAGGCATGCGTACAAGCACGTGGGGGCCACACAAACTACTGAGAATCATTGTGAGTTGCTACAATGACATTTTGGCAAAATGGACCAGTCTGCTGCATCATTTTTTCACTTTTATTTTTGGGGTGTCTTTGATTTCCCCCCTCTATAGGGTGATCATTTTCATTTATATCAAATTATGTGGCATCATTTTGTTACTAATACATCACAATACATTACTCCTGCATCGACCTGCACTATTTCTTACTATTTATATATATACTGTATATATGTCTTATTTTATTTATCTTATTCTAGTGTTGTCTTCTTTATGTTGAATGTCGCAGCGTCACACCAAGACAAATTCCTAGCTTGTGTAATACTGTGTATTACATGAACAATGGCAATAAATCTGCTTCTGATCTGATCTGACCTACTTTTTTTTTTATTATCAGGAAAGAGATTCAAGATCATTCCCCCATCCTTTAGATCTGATGTGTTTTCAAAGTGTTCCTCTAATTTTGGGAGCAATGTCTCTACCCCCCAGGGGGAGCCCAGACATCCTATGGAGGAAGCTTACAGATAAAAGCGGCGGTTTCACTTTTGATGAACAACTGATCCATAGTATCAGGAATTCATGAGCTAGTTTTTCCAGCTATCAATGTTAGCATGTATGGGTTAGGCAAGGGGCAGTCACCCTTGCGTTTGTTCTTTAATAATGTCCTCTTGTGCGTTTTGTTAAGCTTCACCTATGACCTTCACCTAAAAAAAACTTAAACGGCAGAGCTCCCAAATTAATTTGACCATGATAACTTCAACGAGAAGGGAGGGGAAAAAAAAGCATAATCAAGACAGGCTTAAACTTAGCATGCTGTGCATGCTTGTGGAAAAAAAAACAAACGCAAATTTCCTCTGCACACTATCCACCATGTATTTTAGATGCATTAAAAAGAAAGTGTGTGTGGTAGTCTGCTAAAAAAAAAAAAAAAAGTTGACAGCAACAGAAAATTTCTGATACCGTTTCTAAGCATGCATTGTCTTGGAAAAAGAAGGTGTGAAACTAAAGAGCAACCCATCAGAGACTGGTTTCCTGCTGTATCAGAGAGCTAGCCACCAATACCAATGTGGCTTGAAAAACATTAGCACCTTTCAGTGGTCTCTCTATAGCACCCTTCACTTTATATATACTGACTGCAGGTTTTGAACAAAACTAAACTGAAATTTTAAAGCTCGTTATTTATAATCCAATATGATTTAAATATGACATGGTAGAGCTGTGATTTTTCTGATCAAACTGAATTGCATTCAAAACAGCGATACGCCTAAAGGTGGAACCTTTGCAATCCTGATGTTCTCAGCTCACATGCGCAGTAATGTACAGCCATAGCTGCAGTCATATTGGATTACAGATGGGTTTCCTCAGTTCCTCTGTTAAATCTCTTCACATCTGAGGAGTGAAGCCTTCTGAGAATGCTGCTGGTATATTGCAACAGCTTGCCTGGTTGTTATTTATTTGTTATCATTTACGTTAAGTTAATGACTGCATTCTCCATGTTGTTTTTAAAGCAATTTTTATAATACAAGCACAATATCAATTATCTCATTTACGTTGTGGTGGTGGATTTTACTAGTAATGCCACACGATGTATTATTATGCACTGTTCACCTGTGTTCTACTCCCTTCTCTCAGATTAAAGGCAGTCACATGGCTCAACCACACAGCTCCTCCACTGCAGTTGCCTCTGTCCCCTACTCTGCGTGATAATTCTTTCTTTATAATACTGATAATTTTGAGATAGTAGCATGGCCAATGTGCTTCTTTCACTGTCTTGCCATTCTGTTCAACATCCTATATCTGGTTCTACCTACGGGATAAATAGGTTATTTCATTCAGAAAGTTCAAAAATGCATTATTACATGTATTTCAGAGTTGCTTATTTTGTTATTAAGGTAATTTTAAAAGATATGGTATGTGATTTTTTTATTTATTTTTTTTAAATTTGTATTCAATGTGTTGTATTTGACATGTTTGAAACAACAGCACCGCCTCCTCACACTGAAAGTGCATGAAGGGGCCACAGTTAAGTTGTTGGACATCGTTGAGCAACAGCATGAAGCGCCTGGTCGCCTTACTGAGTATCTGTGCCCTCGGTGAGTATTGATCTTGAATTTTGTTTAGATTATTTACTGAAAAACGTGTTTACTGCCTGTGCTCGTGCTCCCGTCACTTCAGGCAGGGTTTCTGTCTCAGCGCTCCACGTTAAGACCGTGGACTCACAGCCAGGAAAAGAAGCAACGCTAACCTGCTCCAGAATTTGTCAGCAGAGTTGCCTGACTTTCTGGTTCAAATGGGTCAGTGGAACCAATGCTGTCTGCGTCTCTGTCATGATCGGAGATGGGGCCAAACCTGGATACTGCGAAGGCTACAAAAGTGGAAAATTTGTAATGGGAGTTACAAATTCCTCCGTCTTTCTCAACATCATTCAAGTGGATGTGTCTGACTCAGGATCTTACTTCTGTGGGTTTTACACAGAAGGACTTCTGTATTTTACAGGAGTGCAATTGAATATTAAGGGTAAGATGATGTCTAAAGAATTCCCCAACTGATAAATTGGAAGCTGAATGTGTCTTCATTTATTTAAAAGGGGACAACGAATCATATGAAAAGGACAACCACACCCATGGTGGTAAGATTTCCATTAAGAAAAAAATCTTGCTAATGAATGGATTGTCAAGCACATGAATTATCCAATGGAAAGGAAAAGATTAATCATTTATCAACTGTCTTCCAGAAAAACGTGACAGTCTTCTAATGATATGTATGGGCTGTCTCTCCACCTTCCTTCTGATGATCATTATTGGCTTGATTGTGAAACTGAGGAAACTTCAGAGAGGTTTTTTTTTTTTTTTGCTCTTGCTGAAAAGCATTTCAAATTCATTTTGCTAGCAATGTGCTAAACTCTAGTTGTGATGCTTCTGTAACAGCTCATAAACCCCAAAAGACTCCTACAACATTGGAGGTAAGTCAGAGTTGATTGTTTTTTTGGGCTCAATCAACCACCCAGAGATAATAATCATCAAGAACTACAACAATACTCTCTTTTTGTAGAGGAACGATTTTGAGGAGATCGAGGAGTTAAAATATGCAACTGTAGCTTTTCAACCAAAACAAGGAAGACAAAGAAGAGATGCAGAACAAAATGTTATTTATTCGGCTACCAGACTCAACAGGAATTAATGCTGCATCATGTTTGCCTACAGTCTCTCAGAGAATGGAAATTTCTCAATAAAGATGATTTGTTCATTCATTGAACAACATACTGGAAACATCTTGTCGTCCTGTAGTCCACTTGGCATTTATTGGCAACTTGATTGATCGTCCGGCACACCTTGGGCTGTTAAGGTGTCCTGAGGCCTACCTTACCATCTGAAGTTGGTCATACTGAATGATGTTGAGACCAAGTTTCCACAAAGTGTCTTCTCTAATCTAACCCAAATGTTTTTCTTAATTTATTTCTCTATGCCTTTAGACCTTGGCTATTGTGTAAGCCAGGGGTGCCCAAACTAAGGCCCGCGGTCCATTTTTAATTTTTCCGCAAGACATTTTATAAATAGAATAGAATATGGCCCGCACTTCAACTTTTGCTTGTGTTGCACTTCTTAGTTTTAACACCAGGGGGAGCTACTGTTGACATCAAGGCAGTTGCTCTACCAGGGACAAACCCTGCTTTTGCGCACCACTTTCTTATATGCTTTTTTCTTGCTAACCCAGAGTACACACCGCTGTGCAAAGCGCACACACTGTACATGCAAAAGCAGCTCATCTCATCTGATGCAGATTTACTCCTTGATCAAGTGACATTTGTCCGGATTTTTGGCATGACCTGATTATTGAGAATCTACACAGACATCTTAAATAACAAGCTTGAAATTTACCAGTTACATTTTCCCCTTTGTTTTTTTCTCTGTACTGTAAATCCTCTGTCTAAGAAGAAATCTGAGGCCGCTGTTCTGGGAATGAGCTACCAAAGCTTTTTCTGAATAACTCATTAAAGAGCCATTTATGGAAAGCTGTGTTGAAGGTAGTTTTGTCTTTACTTATATTCAAGAATATAACATATTTGACCACTTTTAATTAATTATTCTAACTTTTGTACACTAAAGTTAAGGCGATATACCTAATTTCTAGTAAGTGGCCTAGCCCCTCTTATATTTTTATGTACTGTATGTGGCACGTTTGGACACCCCTGGTGTAAGCAATGCTTTCTGTCTCATATGTTAGATGCAGCTGCACCAGAAAGTTTTCTATCTGAAATTGTTTAAAATGACCTAAACAGCAAATAGGTATATATTGGGTAGTGCATGATACATTCAATAGAGAGCTTCCGGAGTCATCCAGGGTGATGCTTCACTGGAGGTTCCAGAGTGTTTAAAAGTAGAATGGGTGCCTGCTGTGGAACCAGCTCCTTGTCCAAAGACACTAACACCTTCTCTACTTTAGATTAAGATTAAACTTTCCACTCTGATCCCACATGTGAATCTGGTCCTGTTTTTCTTCCTGTTATTATTGCTTGTTTGGGGGTCAGATATACAGGGTTTTTCTGTAAAGCACCAAGAGACTGTAACAAATTCTATAAACAAATAAAGCTGAATTGAACTGAAATGAATTGACATTTATGGCAAAAGGTTCCGATTTAGGGTTTGTCCTGCTTTTGGATGGGATTTCTCTCGTTTCACTGTGCAAGAGCATTGAAAGGAGAGCACACACGGTTGGCAACAGGAAACATGAAAAGATCGCTATCAGTGTGGGATAACACGGTAAATAAAATAAACACAGAAACTAACTACAAAAAAAACCCTTGGAGAGGACAGACCTCCACCAAGCA
The DNA here is from genome assembly GCF_003711565.1 of Takifugu flavidus. Taxonomy (NCBI): domain Eukaryota; kingdom Metazoa; phylum Chordata; class Actinopteri; order Tetraodontiformes; family Tetraodontidae; genus Takifugu; species Takifugu flavidus. The sequence goes on from NC_079522.1 coordinate 3,755,663, forward strand.
GGTCATTTCCTCATTGCCAACATGTCCTGAAAATTTCATTAAAATGAAACTCTTTAGCAAGACAAACTGCTGCTATCATTTAACCTCCTTAGCAAAGTTAACAAATGGCACTGGGAAGTTCACTAAATTATCAATTGCTTAATGAACACACTAAAATAACATGTCCCTGCACAGACCTACGCCTCTTAATTGTCATCACGAGACAAGCTCAACAGGGGGATCTGTTGTACTGCTGCATCAGCTAGTGAATGACCAGCCGGTTCTCTTCAGGCACCGTTGAACAACATCAGGTGAAGGAATAAGAGAGTTCAACAGCTGTTTCTCATTTTCTGAAAAAAAAAATGACAGCAGCCTTTTCTTTTGCAAGTCATTAGGAGGATCTGCATGTTGTTTGGCTTCTTCTGGATCCTAGTTATCTGGGGAAGAGTGCCCAAAAAGGTAGATGAAACTAAATTAAAACAAAAGATTAACAGTTTAGCCAGCAAGTGTGGTGGAGGTTGTAACCCAGGTTTTACCAGGATTCTGATGTTGTGATGGGAACCACTAGCCATTCTTTCAATCATGCCTTCCATCATTTCTACTGCTGAAGCTGGCTGAGGTGAAATGCATTGTGGGGTTCTTAGATGTCCCACAAGTCACGTCTGATGCAAACTTGATAATAAAGGGCAGAGCAATTACATTTCCAGGAAATTGTGAGTGTACTTGGCACCTTGCAGACTTAGCAACGGTAGTTGAATGGCTACTGATGGAGTTTTACAGGACTCATCTTGAGAAACAGCAAAAGTTCGAAGGTGGGATTGGCTTAACAGCCATCATGACTAATGGTAGCTACAAAAGATAACCTGCAGATGTTTAGTCCAGTTAAATTGTGCCCCTCTATACGTTAAAGCTGGCAGTGTTCCAAGTTCCAGATTGACTAAAATATAATATCAATAATAATGTGGTACAATAATAACATTTTCAGGGTTTCATAAAAGCATTTATATTGTCAGTCTGAGCAGATAGAAGAAAAGAACAGCCCAACCTCCTCATGACACACAACCACTTTTACTGTAGCACCGTTCAGTTCCTGTATCACTTCAGTCCTCCTGGTAGAACAATGACCAACATCACTTTGATAACAGCTTTGATCTCAACATTCAGTAAGTTTAAATATTTGTTCTCTTGAATGTTAATTCTTATCCTTTTCTTTGCTTAATGTGGATCCAGTTGGATTACGGTGTTTTCTTTTCTCAGTGTCTTTCTCAGCCTGTACTTTTCACACTGCAAGTGTTGAGGTCGGTGACGACATCAGTCTGCAGTGCACCAACGTCTCCATCGTACCATTAAATCTTTTCTGGTTCAAATTGACCGATGGTTCCGACGCCAGCGACGTCGCCTCAATGAGCAGGCCCGATTCTGATGTCAGACTCTATGATAGGTTCCAAAATGGAAAATTTAACATGTCGTCCAATTCCATCACCCTTATACTCACGATCAAAGGAGTGGATTTCTCTGACTCGGGGTTGTACTTTTGTGGCTATAGAGAAAAAAGACACCCAGTAATTTACAGTGCAACATCTCTTATGGTTAAAGGTAAGATTGCTTTACATTTATTTTATCTTCCAATAGAATACCACACAGACGTGTGCTTTACAAGAGCTGTCAAAACAATTTTTAAAAATCATTCTATTTAATCACCTCGTAGAAAAATCTAATGGAGGAATAATGGTGATACCGCTTATTTTGGGCGCTCTGATAACTGCCCTGATTGGAGTCATCGCTGGTCTAGTTGTCAAAATCTGGAAGCTTCAGATAGGTACTTAGGATCTTTTGGGTTGATTTGGTCTGTATTTCCTAATATTTTTTTAACTACTTTTCTGATTTCTTTCATGGTACTTCTAAAGACGCACTGCCACAACAAATGAGGTAATTTCAGACAATTTAGTAATTTTTAAATGCTATCTGCTTCAGTTAGACTACAATTTAAAGCAAAAATGTATTAATTGGTTTAAATGTAAACTTAATCATAAGTATTTCTCTTGGAAGGTAACTAAAAGATAACAAATCATTTGTAATTTTTTACTGATTAAGGTGTTATATTCACCGATTATATTAGTGCAGCTACACAATGTAGCATTGCTCAGATGTATCAGCTTTGGAAGGACTGCAACATCTGAAGATCTACTGTAGAACATTAGTCATTACAAAACTGTTATACAAAACTGCTTTTTGGTGGAAACAGACTTTAGTTACAAATAAACGTAGCCACCTTGTGTTTGTTTGTCTTGTCACGTGTCCCTTTACAACAGTACCAGTGGTTTGTTAAAGTTAGCTGAAACCCTTCAAGTGTAAGAAGAAATCCATTTTACCTTGCTCAGAGGTACTCCAACAGTGCTCTTAGACTGCACCTTGTCAGTTGACGATCCAAGTCACAGGGGATTTGAACCATAGAACCTCAAACGCCCAGCCTGGTCCCCTACAGTCTGAGCTACTCCTATAGTCCATTCTAAAATATTTTGTTCCATAATTCTGCATCATTTTGACACCCCTAATTTTTTTTTCGCAGGACATGAGCCCTGATGATTTGAACTATTCATCAATAGACTTCCAGAGAGTGAAAAGAAGCAGAAGGACTCCACCAAAAAAGGAGCCGGAGTCACACCCTGTGTACGCTGCCACCAGATAAAGCCTGGGACAATCACGCAAAGTGGAGCTCTTTTGGGATATTGTTTGTGACGGTTCACAGCTCAAAACAATTTTGTTGTCTTGCGCGTCCTGAAATCTGTTTCATCTCTGCTCTAAAGTGATAATTAAAAATGCATTTAAAACGAGTCGTCATTTTCCGTAATGGAGCGTTGCACTGCAACTGAAGTGTCACCCACAGGAAGTTTGGCTTTTTCTGCTCTGCACTGAAGATCTACAACAAAGACCTTCATGTCAAAAAAAGCACTGCAGGTCACATTCAGATTCAGATTCAGATTCAGGTCCTTTATTGTCCCACATGGGGAAATTTACAGTGCAACAACAGCAAGAGCACGCAGAGAAAAATTAGATAAAATCGAATAGAGTAGAATTTGGAATATACAAAGAGGATGTAAACGTGATGTAAACATAAAGAAATGAATACATGCTCAGAATATAAATGTTATGTACTCTGTCGCTTCAAGAATGATACTATAGTGCTACCATTAAGAACAAAAATGATAACGCATTGTTCTCACAGTTGACCCTCAAATCCCCATGTTACTAACCAGTAATAGTACATGGTAGTTAGAATAAAAATGTATACATCCACGCGTTCATGGCCTGATGGGAGTAATTGCTTTTTTTCTTCAGAAAAGAATCAAGTATTGGAGTTTGGGCACCCCTTGAGGATGCATCAAATTCAACTTCCTTCCTGGAAGTGTTTCTGGTATGATCAAGTTTTCCGAGGCCCCGGGCCTCCTCTCAGTATTTTCTCTTGAACATCGTGGATTACTTTTAAAACATTTCTTTCTCTGGCTCCACCGTTGAGACCAAAAACTCGCAACAACACATCTTTTGGCCAGGCACATAGACTACCTGGCAGACTATTCATTGTGTATTCAAAATAAAAAGAGAAAAAAGATTTTTTACAACCCTCAACTGCTCTCCAAGAGTCAGAGCAGTCACATCATGGTTGTTTAAGCAATGCATCTACAGAAAGATTTGAGTTGATGTTTTCCTTCCTGAGAATGTGGTTGATGTGATCAAGTGTCCGTGCCTGATGTGTAGAAATGTAAAGAACAATGAATCAATTTTTAAAATCATTTCCTTTGTTTCAATGTGGAAGTCACACCCAAAGAAGTCTACAACCAGCTTCAGCTCAACTTTATTTCCTGCATTTAAAAGATTATTTTTGAATGATTTCAATTGAGAGCAGCAGACCAGAACCCAGACCACAGTGATGGAAAAGTCTGGCCTTCAGCTTTCTGCATCAACCGCAAACTGCAGATTCTCACGCTGCGGATGTTTTATTTAAAAAAAGCATCTGAGAGTAGAAAAGGCATAGACATGGTGCACTATCGCTGTAAAGCACGTAAAACAATATCTGTGGTTTTGTTTCATCTCAGTCAGACAGACAGACAAGCAGACAGACAGATGGGTGTTCCAAAGCTCTACTGACATCTTTCAAAAAAACAGGAACATGAGACTTGAGGGTAAATGAACAAGAGCCACACTAGTTGAGCAACTCTCAGTGATATCATCGTTACCTGAATGAGGCTCACGATGATGCTAACAGCTTTAGCACACTGTGGGGTCGGTAGGTACTAAAAGTCAAGATTGCAATGAAAATATCAATGAAGAATTTTAATGATGTTCAGATTTAACTGGCGATTATCAAATGTTTGCATTTCAGGTGTGATCTCTGTCTCAGGTCTGAAAGTGAAGCCTGGTAAAAATGTCACAGTAAGTTGTTCCAATTTCTCCAGTGCTCCCAGTATGATTAGCTGGTTCAGAATAGATCACCAGCTCAATTGCATGTTCCACTCTGAGGACTCTGTAATGTGGACTCAACACATGTAAATATTCCAGGTAAGATTGTTCTTAACAACTAATTCAAATGCAAATCCTTGTTTAATAATCTTCAATGAATCATTCAGCTTTTCAATTCTTCCTTCCTCAAATGTGCCTTGTCAGATATGCAGATATGCTCATCTTAGGAGCATTCTTCTTCAAAATCACCCTTAATGTGAAAAGCTTACCAACAAATTTCATATTAAATAGGCAAACACAAGCTCAAGTTTATTGGAAATAAAAGAACTGCACCTTGAGGGCGCCATAGAATGAAACAGAAACAAAAAAAATAAATGAAGGACTACATTGTTTTTTTTAGGACGTTGGCTATTCAGAAATTCCTATTTTCTTGACATTAATATTGGCTTGCATGGATTGTGCGTTTTCTATAAAATATTGATGTTCCTGATGAGCCACCAAGCTGGGTGGAGACCGTTGAAGATGCTAGATCCATATAGTTCACTGTGGTGTTCCTGACAAGACCACCTCTGTGAACCTTGTTGAAGTGCTGTTTAGAAATGATCTTAAAGTCCATGCAGACTGTTATCATCATCCTACTCTACAAAGTGCTTTATTTCTATTTATCCTCTGAATTATTGTAAAGACCATCAGATTAGAAATATTTAAGATCAGAGATTTTTATTGTTTCTTACAATCAGATTGTGTGAATTCAATATTCCATTTCATAATTTTACTTACAGATCAGTTGTCTGGACTACCAACAAGGGATATGATCCTTGGCGGGCTGGTCATTTTTTTTCATGATCATCAATATCTGTCTCACTGTTAGAATCAATAAGCTTCAGGGAGGTAAATTCATTTTTTTCTTTGCTAGTTTCTCATATGAAGACATTTTTAAACTGCTTCTGTAACAGCCCATAAACCCCAAAAGACTCCTACAACATTGGAGGTAAGTCAGACTTTATTGTTTTTTTGGGCTCAATCAATAATCATCAAGAACTATAACAATCCTCTCTTTTTGTAGAGGAACGATTTTGAGGAGATCGAGGAGTTAAAATATGCAACAGTAGCTTTTCAACCAAAACAAGGAAGACAAAGAAGAGATGCAGAACCAAATGTTATTTATTCGGCTACCTGACTCAACAGGAATTAATGCTGCATCATGTTTGCCTACAGTCTCTCTGACAGACTGGAAATTTCTCAATAAAGATGATTTGTTCATTCATTGAACAACATACTGGAAACATCTTGTCGTCCTGTAGTCCACTTGGCATTTATTGGCAACTTGATTGATCGTCCGGCACACCTTGGGCTGTTAAGGTGTCCTGAGGCCTACCTTACCGTCTGAAGTTGGTCATACTGAATGATGTTGAGACCAAGTTTCCACAAAGTGTCTTCTCTAATCTAACCCAAATGTTTTTCTTAATTTATTTCTCTATGCCTTTAGACCTTGCCTATTGTGTAAGCCAGGGGTGCCCAAACTAAGGCCCGCGGTCCATTTTTAATTTTTCCACAAGACATTTTATAAATAGAATAGAATATGGCCCGCACTTCAACTTTTGCTTGTGTTGCACTTCTTAGTTTTAACACCAGGGGGAGCTACTGTTGACATCAAGGCAGTTGCTCTACCAGGGACAAACCCTGCTTTTGCGCACCACTTTCTTATTTGTTTTTCTTGCTAACCCAGAGTACACACCGCTGTGCAAAGTGCACACACTGTACATGCAAAAGCAGCTCATCTCATCTGATGCAGATTTACTCCTTGATCAAGTGACATTTGTCCGGATTTTTGGCATGACCTGATTATTGAGAATCTACACAGACATCTTAAATAACAAGCTTGAAATTTACCAGTTACATTTTCCCCTTTGTTTTTTTCTCTGTACTGTAAATCCTCTGTCTAAGAAGAAATCTGAGGCCGCTGTTCTGGGAATGAGCTACCAAAGCTTTTTCTGAATAACTCATTAAAGAGCCATTTATGGAAAGCTGTGTTGAAGGCAGTTTTGTCTTTAATTATATTCAACAATAACATATTTGACCACTTTTAATTAATTATTCTAACTTTAGTACACTAAAGTTAAGGCGATATACCTAATTTCTAGTAAGTGGCCTAGCCCCTCTTATATTTTTATGTACTGTATGTGGCACGTTTGGACACCCCTGGTGTAAGCAATGCTTTCTGTCTCATATGTTAGAAAACTTTCTGGTGCAGCTGCATCTATCTGAAATTGTTTAAAATGACCTAAACAGCAAATAGGTATATATTGGGTAGTGCATGATACATTCAATAGACAGCTTCCGGAGTCATCCAGGGTGATGCTTCACTGGAGGTTCCAGAGTGTTTAAAAGTAGAATGGGTGCCTGCTGTGGAACCAGCTCCTTGTCCAAAGACACTGACACCTTCTCTACTTTAGATTAAGATGAAAACTTTCCACTCTGATCCCACATGTGAATCTGGTCCTGTTTTTCTTCCTGTTATTATTGCTTGTTTGGGGGTCAGATATACAGGGTTTTTCTGTAAAGCACCGAGAGTCTGTAACAAATTCTGTAAACAAATAAAGCTGAATTGAAGACTGAAATGAATTGACATTTATGGCAAAAGGTTCCGATTTAGGGTTTGTCCTGCTTTTGGATGGGATTTCTCTCGTTTCACTGTGCAAGAGCGTTGAAAGGAGAGCACACACGGTTGGCAACAGGAAACATGAAAAGATCGCTATCAGTGTGGGATAACACGGTAAATAAAATCAACACAGAAACTAACTACAAAAAAAACCCTTGGAGAGGACAGACCTCCACCAAGCAGGTCATTTCCTCATTTCCAACATGTCCTGAAAATTTCATTAAAATGAAACTCTTTAGCAAGACAAACTGCTGCTATCATTTAACCTCCTTAGCAAAGTTAACAAATGGCACTGGGAAGTTCACTAAATTATCAATTGCTTAATGAACACACTAAAATAACATGTCCCTGCACAGACCTACGCATCTTAATTGTCATCACAAGACAAGCTCAACAGGGGGATCTGTTGTACTGCTGCATCAGCTAGTGAATGACCAGCCGGTTCTCTTCAGGCACCGTTGAACAACATCAGTTGAAGGAATAAGAGAGTTCAACAGCTGTTTCTCATTTTCTGACAAAAAAAAATGACAGCAGCCTTTTCTTTTGCAAGTCATTAGGAGGATCTGCATGTTGTTTGGCTTCTTCTGGATCCTAGATATCTGGGGAAGAGTGCCCAAAAAGGTAGATGAAACTAAATTAAAACAAAAGGTTAACAGTTTAGCCAGCAAGTGTGGTGGAGGTTGTAACCCAGGTTTTACCAGGATTCTGATGTTGTGATGGGAACCACTAGCCATTCTTTCAATCATGCCTTCCATCATTTCTACTGCTGAAGCTGGCTGAGGTGAAATGCATTGTGGGGTTCTTAGATGTCCCACAAGTCACGTCTGATGCAAACTTGATAATAAAAGGGCAGAGCAATTACATTTCCAGGAAATTGTGAGTGTACTTGGCACCTTGCAGACTTAGCAACAGTAGTTGAATGGCTACTGATGGAGTTTTACAGGATTCATCTTGAGAAACAGCAAAAGTTCGAAGGTGGGATTGGCTTAACAGCCATCATGACTAATGGTAGCTACAAAAGATAACCTGCAGATGTTTAGTCCAGTTAAATTGTGCCCCTCTATAAGTCAAAGCTGGCAGTGTTCCAAGTTCCAGATTGACTAAAATATAATATCAATAATAATGTGGTACAATAATAACATTTTCAGGGTTTCATAAAAGCATTTATATTGTCAGTCTGAGCAGATAGAAGAAAATAACAGCCCAACCTCCTCATGACGCACAACCACTTTTACTGTAGCACCGTTCAGTTCCTGTATCACTTCAGTCCTCCTGGTAGAACAATGACCAACATCACTTTGATAACAGCTTTGATCTCAACATTCAGTAAGTTTAAATATTTGTTCTCTTGAATGTTCATTCTTATCCTTTTCTTTGCTTAATGTGGATCCAGTTGGATTACGGTGTTTTCTTTTCTCAGTGTCTTTCTCAGCCTGTACTTTTCACACTGCGTGTGTTGAGGTCGGTGACGACATCAGTCTGCAGTGCACCAACTTCTTCACCTTACCATTAAATATTTTCTGGTTCAAATTGACCGACGGTTCCGACGCCAGCAACGTCGCCTCAATGAGCAGGCCCGATTCTGATGTCAGACTCTATGATAGGTTCCAAAATGGAAAATTTAACATGTCGTCCAATTCCACCACCCTTATACTCACGATCAAAGGAGTGGATTTCTCTGACTCGGGGTTGTACTTTGTGGCCATAGAGAAAATAGACACCCAGTAATTTACAGTGCAACATCTCTTATGGTTAAAGGTAAGATTGCTTTACATTTATTTTATCTTCCAATAGAATACCACACAGACGTGTGCTTTACAAAGGCCTGTCAAAACAATTTTTAAAAATCATTCTATTTAATCACCTCTCGTAGAAAAATCTAATGGAGGAATAATGGTGATACCGCTTATTTTGGGCGCTCTGATAACTGCCCTGATTGGAGTCATCGCTGGTCTAGTTGTCAAAATCTGGAAGCTTCAGATAGGTACTTAGGATCTTTTGGGTTGATTTGGTCTGTATTTCCTAATATTTTTTTAACCAATTTTCTGATTTCTTTCATGGTACTTCTAAAGACGGCACTGCCACGACAAATGAGGTAATTTCAGACAATCTAGTAATTTTAAATGCTATCTGCTTCAATTAGACTACAATTTAAAGTAAAAATGTATTAATTGGTTTAAATGTAAACTTAATCATAAGTATTTCTCTTGGAAGGCAACTAAAAGATAACAAATCATTTGTAATTTTTTACTGATTAAGGTGTTATATTCACCGATTATATTAGTGCAGCTACACAATGTAGCATTGCTCAGATGTATCAGCTTTGGAAGGAATGCAACATCTGAAGATCTACTGTAGAACATTAGTCATTACAAAACTGTTATACAAAACTGTTTTTTGGTGGAAACAGTCTTTTGTTACAAATAAACGTAACAACCTTGTGTTTGTTTGTCTTGTCACGTGTCCCTTTACAACAGTACCAGTGGTTTTGTTAAAGTTAGCTAAAACCCTTCAAATGTAAGAAGAAATATATTTTACCTTGATCAGGGTACTTCAACAGTGCTCTTAGACTGCACCTTGTCAGTTGACGATCCAAGTCACAGGGGATTTGAACCATAGAACCTCAAATGCCCAGCCTGGTCCCCTACAGTCTGAGCTACTCCTATAGTCCATTCTAAAATATTTTGTTCCATAATTCTGCATCATTTTGACACCCCTAATTTTGGATTTGTTTTTCGCAGGACATGGGCCCTGATGCTTTGAACTATTCATCAATAGAATTGGGCCCTGACTATTCATCAGTAGAATTCCAGAGAGTGAAAAGACGCAGAAGGACTCCACCAAAAAAGGAGCCGGAGTCACACCCAGTGTACGCTGCCACCAGATAAAGCCTGGGACAATCACGCAACGTGGAGCTCTTTTGGGATATTGTTTTTGACGGTTCACAGCTCAAAACAATTTTGTTGTCTTGCGCGTCCTGAAATCTGTTTCAGCTCTGCTGTAAAGTGATAATTAAAAATGCATTTAAAACGAGTCGTCATTTTGCGTAATGGAGCGTTGCACTGCAACTGAAGTGTCACCCACAGGAAGTTTGGCTTTTTCTGCTCTGCACTGAAGATCTACAACAAAGACCTTCATGTCAAAAAAAGCAC
>NC_079522.1:3766013-3815259 GCF_003711565.1 Takifugu flavidus
AGATTCAAAAAGCAGCAGACAGATGTCAAGGTTTCAGTTGTATTGGGAATCTTGAGCAGGTAGTAATTTTTAATTAAATCAACAATTAATATTTGTATTGTGTTCAATTTTGTTATCTCTTTTGTTAGTCTTTATGCCGCAAGTTTCACAAAAAGACATAGCCTGTTGCTGTTTACATGGTCATGATCACATAATGGAGCATTTGTCTCATCCAGTGGGTGTTTTGGTCAACTTAATAGTCCGATGGATATGAATGCTTGTGAAAACCATTGTTGCAGCTTTTGACTTCACAAATTAAGGACTGCAACAGCACGATACAAGCTTTGTCTTCATAAAATGAATATAAATATATGGAGGTAATCTATCATTTGTTGACATGGCCAGAAAAAACAACTTTATTAGGAAAACTTTGTTTCATCGAGACTGATAAATGATACAATTGAAAATGTAGAAACCGATATGAGTAAATTCAAAATACTTAATTAGGTCCTGTGTTGAGCTGCAATGACAACAAGACATCTACAGCCTCACAGCAGAGTACACACATTCATTCTGTCTGTTCTGCATTGATCTGTTGGGCTGGTTGTTCCTCAAAGCTGAATAATGGAGGTTGTTTTCCTCTTGGTAGCCCTGGAGATATGTGATAAAGGGTAAGTTAGTGTGTGTAAATAAGGATTATTTATACATATAAACTTTTTATTTTTTTTAAATCAAAATTGTCTCCACCTCTGCATTTGCTGTGGATGAAGCTTGGACTCTTGATTGAGAGTCTGTTTTAAAACACAAGAGGATTTTTTGAAAAGTAATTTTCCCAGTTTACCTTTAAGAATATTCAAAATATATTACATCAGTTACCCAGAGAGTGATGACTGTTTTTCCTCATTGTCATAAAAACTGAAATGGATAATAAAACAACCACAATGATGGTAAATATCCAGGCCGCACTGAGGAAATACACCAAAACAAGATGGTTTCCTTCATCTGTAACGAGATGCATCAGAAATTGTGATATCCGCGATGCCGTTTCAGATAATCACTTCAGTATTTCAACAAATTTGTCCTCTCACTTTATATTAAGCTAGTTATGTCATTACTGTGTAATTCAGGGAGACAATAGACATCACCAGTCACAAATTATTTTATAAAGTAACAATATACTGTAGAAGCAGAACCTATACTGACATAACAAGTTAAAGTGTTAAACGAGTTAAAGTGATACTTTGACCACAAATATTATGTTTCTCCTCATTTCTCCTCATTTTAGACACTGAAAGCTCTGTGTACACAGAGAATTGGGGGATATTTAGGCCATATCTGTTTGAACTGGTAAATGTTTCGATAAAACACTATATATAAACCAACTGAACAGAGCTAATTAGGATAACCTTTTTATAGACAATTAAATAAATTACTGGATGCTGGCTTAATATTTTTAAAACTAGATAATATGTAATTTGTTTCTACAATATACAGAAAATAATCTGCACAAAATTAGAGCACTCACCCCCACACACCAGCTTGGTTCCATTTCCAAACAGAATGTGTCCACATGCTGCAACAGCACAATAGTAGGTCCCAGTCTGAGAAGTGTTCAGGTTCTTCATGGAGAAGCTGTAGAAACAGGTGTTGGTTTCCCTCTCACACTGCTTATTCTTGCCTGTATGGCTGTACATGAGTCCCAGTTGAGACGGTCCAGAGTTTCTGAACCAGTAAACAGTGTGATCCCCATCACAAGTCCACCCAGTATGGACTGTACAATTCAGCGTCACAGAACCTCCTGCTTGGATAGAATGTGATGCTGACTGATCTATAGTCAACCCTGAACCCTCTACAATGACTTTATAACCTTCTGTAAAGTCAAATACTGATAAATACTGATTTACACAGTAATAGGTGGCTGAGTCTGATAACTTCAAATCTGTTATTGTCAGATTAGTTCCTTTGTTACCAGCATGTAGTTGGAAACGTGGATTGGAGTCATTAGCACATCTACAATATTTAGTTGATATCCAGTATGTACCGAGCAGAATCGGCTTCTCTCCCAGAGTTTCTTTAAACCAAGAGATCTGGGTAGAAACATCACTTTTGTGAAGACACGGCAAAGTCAGGTTCTGTCCAGGTTTGACCAAGATATAATTGGTCTTCCAATTCAAAGATGAAGAAAATTCCATTGTAGCTGTAAATACAATTAGAAATGAACACTGTTTAATGTTTAAATCTAGAATTTTGCAAATGATGCCATAGATAAACAAAATACAAACAAAAAAGAAATCCTCACCAAATTTCTCCAAACATATCAGCCAGAAGATCAACTTTGCAGATGTCATCTTGCTCCAAGTTTTGGGCTGAGTGAAGAGAAGACTGTTCCTTTTAAACTGATAAATGCTGCACTTGTATCTGATTGGGCAGCCGGAGATGACTCGAGGGTGTGCGATACAGGAAACACGATCACTTGTAATGTCAGATTTGCTTGATAAAATTGATGTTGGGGAAATTAAAGGAAGATTTAAAGGTTAAAAAAACCCACAAGAAAAAACTTTGGATTCCCTTAAGAATAGGATTTTGCTTCATATATAAATAGCATTCAATTTGAGTTGAGTTATAATGTTCATCATTTCTAACCAATCAACAACAACCAGCCAACCAACCAACCAACCAGCAATCATTCTTTTTTATTTTTTCCATGTTGCAGTAATGCATCCAGTGAATGCTCACTAATTATTATGACAGACAGCTTTTGGAAAATGATGCAGCAACGAGGGGTAGCATGGGCTCAAACAAGATTGTTCACGTAAGAGGGAGCAGATTCCGGCATTAGTCTGTCGGTCAGCATGAATGACATGATCTTAATGTGGGCAGGTACAGTAGACCTCTATCAGCAGTGAGGTGGCATGGCCTGCTTTCGTTGGACTATCTGAATTGGTGGAAATATGGGAGATCACCATGACTTGTATCAGCATTTGTAGGTTTAATGGTCTGGTTTTTCTGAGGTTGGATATGTAAAAGTGACGGGATGACAGAGAGACTGATGCTACATGATCACAAAACCTCAGATGGTCAACAATCATGACTCCAAGGTTTCATACAGCCTCGATAACAGGCAGGGGCCAATTTTGTGATCTATGTTTTGATGAATGGATAGTTTTGCCAAGGAAAGAAGGAGCTCATTTTCACCATGGTTAAGTTGAAGGTGGTGGCCCTGCATCCATGCGGATATGTCTGAGCGACATGGTGCGATCTAGTCTGAGCCGATGGGTTAGTCTGGGGAAAATGAGACGCAGAACTGGGTGCCATGTGGAAATCAGTGGTATAAAAGACCATGGGAGACCATGGGATGATTTGCCTGAGCAATGTTGCGTATATGGCAAAGAGCAGCAGCCCCGGCACCGATCCTTGGGTGACCCCAGTGGAGAACTAACTAGTGATGAGCCAAAATTGATCATGCCACGACACCCTGAATGAATGCCCAGATAGGTACAATTCAAAACAGGAAAGTCAGAGCAACACCGCATAGGTGGCCCTGGCCCATAGACAGTGGCCCTGAGGAGAAGACAGCAAGAGAAGCTGGAGGAAGAACTGATGAAGATGTAAGTACTCTCTGTTGCACATGGATAGAATCAATACGGAGTATATCAGAGGAACTGGAATATTGTGTTTTTTTAAGCCTATAAAATCATGAATTAGTCCACTTATTAACCTATATATTAAACAAAAGTATGTACTCAAGTGAATGTGTCATTATAATCTAAAATATAATCTAAAAATGTTTGCATACAGACAATTCGATGGATAAATGTGCTTAATACAAACAGAAATAACGGTATTGTCAAGAACATGTGTTGATGTGACTGCAATGGGGATCACATTAACATTACAGCAATGTCATTTTCCTTACACTAGTTGTCTTTGAATGCCAAGGTCAAGAGAGTGAAGCGCTGTAGTTTGACTGCTGTGTGTTAAGACACAGCAAAGACTTCCTGTTTGAAACCACCAAGACAGAAGGCGAAAAGTCAAGCCCATGTGGCGGGGTGGAGAGAGGTGGAACGGTGAATGACAACGCCACCTGGGGAATTTCACCCCAGGAATTAACCGGAAACAGGCACGCGCAGATACGGTTCGGTTCCAGAGGCAGAGACAGGATTGAGGGTTAGGCAGTACAATTTTATTAAATACAACTCAACACCGAAATAGCTCGGCTGTACAAAAATCAAACAAAAGGGGGTGGACAGGGCTGGGGCCCCACCGGCAGGTGAAACTCAATTAGGGGAAATAAACAAACTAAAAACACCCGTGCTACTACAAACAAAACTACACACGAAAGGTGTGGTAAAACGCCCTCCACCGGGGGTTGGGTCCCCGCCGTGGCCCGCAGCACCTGTCCACAAAGAAAAGAGAACAATTAAAACACTGTTAAGAGTCTAAAAATTGAGAGCAATAGCTCCGTGGTCGCCTCAGCGGCACCACTACGTCTCAGCGCCGTCCCTCGAGCGAAGGGGGCGAGAGAGAGAGAGAGCGCGAGAGCGAACAGGAGAGAGAGTCCCGAAAACGGGACGGAGCCAAAGCAGCAGTGGGTCCAGTATGCGAGGTAGTCCGTGCCGACTGTTTGGTGGCGCCACCACTCCGTGAAGGGTTCCCGCTGGGGCAACGCGACCCACCGACGCCAGCCGGCAGTCAACTGCAACAAGGACAGCGCCATTAACTTTTATCGACCGAGTGCGGGAAAGTCAGTGACGCGCATTGCTGCGCCTTACCTGCCCAGGGTAAACTAGCGCGCGTGCCCTCACGGCAAAGCGCTCTAGGTGGAAGGATGGCGGGAGGAAGCACCAACCTTCTTGGCGCTGCCAAACAGCATGCTCGCGCTGTGAAACAGTTTGTTGGTCGAACCGCCCAGATAAGCCGCAACCCCGCCGTACCGTCGAAGGGGGAAAAACAACTAAAGTCAGCTGGAGGCAGTGCCTTATATAAACCTTTTCTCCCCACCCACCAATTAAGGCACTACCTCCATAGGACACCTGTTCGGAGGGCAGGCCACGCCCTGCCACATCCACCCCTACCTTTTGGATCGTCGACCCGATGAGAGACAGGGCCAAGTTAGCGCCAAGGTCTAAACACTGCCATTAGGGAATTGGATGCAGAGTCTAGCGGCCGATTAGAAACTTCCTCCTGCGAATTGACTGACCGTGGAAGGTGATGCCTGTTTGAGTGACTGCCAGCTGTTGAACGAGCAGTCCGACGCAGGGACTGTTGACTACTGCAAGGCTGGTCGGCTGGGGGCACTGTTGGTGATGGGTCGCTGCTACTACGGGTGCAGTCAGACTGCACGCACCCTGGGGTGCTGTTGCAGCCGGGGCAGAGGGCGCCTGAGCGGTCCCAAATGGTGGCGGCACGGCAATGGATGGCACCGGGGTCTCGGAAACCAGAAGCCAGAGGTCGCTGTTGGAAGAGTCATCCACAGAGGCCACCCGTGGGGACAAAGATGGAGAAGCTGGTGAGGAGAGGGCCACAACTTCAGGCTGAACGACCACCTTTAGCATGTCTCTATGGACATTCCGAGTTCCACCCAGGTCACCCACGGGCGCCACGGTATAGACCACACCGTCGCCGATAGGGGCCCGCACAACCTGGTGGACAACAGAGCTCCAGAGGTCTTGGATCTTATGGCGGCCTCTAACACCATGGTCCCTCAGGTACACCAACTGTCCCACTGGCAGAGGTGCGTCTCGGACGAACAGATCGTGTCTCTCCTTGCGCTTACTCGCTGCCATCTCTAGTTTCTCACGAGCACCCTCAAATGCCAGACGAAGCCTGGCTCGGTGTTCTACCACCCAGTCCTGCACCTCACCAGGAATCGGGTCTGGCACACGACCCAGGAGAAAGTCAATGGGAAGAAGGGGCTCCTGCCCAAACATCAAATAAAACGGTGACTCACCCGTGCTCTGATGAGGTGTAGTGTTGTAACCAAAGAGCAATTGCGGAAGACAAGAAGCCCAGTCCCGCTTTCGGGAAATTGGCAATGTTCGCAGGAGGTTGTGAAGTGTCCTGTTGAACCTCTCACACTGCCCATTTCCGGCCGGATGATAAGGGGTGGTGCGGGACTTGGCAACCCCATACAAAGCACAAAGTTGGGAAATCAAACCACTCTCGAAGCTTCTGCCCTGGTCTGAGTGTAGGCGACTCAGAACCCCATACTTGTAAAACCATTCTGTGACCAGAACCTGGGCTACTGTCACCGCTCGCTGGTCCCGGGTGGGAACAGCCACTGTAAATTTACTGAACACGTCAGTCATGACTAAGACGTTCTCAAAGCCATTACGAGAAGGTTCAAGCAAAGTAAAATCCACTGCCAAAATCTCGTTTGGCCGGGATGCGAGAAGGTGGCCCATGTAACTCCGATGAACCTGCCCCGAGTCCTTCGCAACTTGACAGCGTTCACACTGCTGCACCCACTTCTTGATGTCGGATGACATTCCCGGCCAGTAGCAGCGTTGCCGCACCAGCTCGGTGGTCCTTTCTGTGCCTTGATGCCCATGCTCCTGGTGGAGCTGATGCAGGGTGTCCCCCTTGAGCACCGTGGGCAAAACAAGTTGGAGTGTGTTCTTCCCCACCATCAGAGCGGAACACCCGCCGGAAAAGCACCCCATTCTTTTCGACCAGGCGGTCCCACTGGCGCAACAGCACAATTGCGGGCTGAGAGAGCTGCCTCCTCTCAGCAGAGGTAGGGAGGGACCCACGTCGCCAGAACACCAACACCTCCTTTAATACAGGGTCCTCTTCCTGCATCAAGTGAAGATCAGCTGGAGAGTGAGATGGAAGGATAGAAATCAAGGACTGCAAGGCACCAACCATAGGACCAGGCTGGATGTTCGGCTGAAGGCTACACGGGACATAGGTGCCAGGCAAAGATGGAATGACACAATCCGGCGTTGGTGCGTACTGTCGCGACAGTGCGTCCGCATTTCGGTTTTTTCGCCCAGACCGGTACTTGATCTCCAGATCAAAAGCGGCAAGCTCAGCAGCCCACCTATGCTCGGCCGCCCCCAGCTTAGCCGACTGAAGGTGGCTCAAGGGGTTATTATCTGTGTACACAATGCACTTATGCCCCAACAGATATTCTCTAAATTTCTCCGTCACGGCCCACTTGAGCGCAAGAAATTCTAGCTTCATAGAGCTATAGTTGGACATGTTGCGCTCAGTGGGCCGGAGCCCCCTACTCGCATAAGCCACCGGCCTCACGCAACCATCTGTCTCCTGGGAGAGCACTGCACCAAGCCCACTATGACTAGCGTCAGTTTCAAGGATGAACGGACGTGAGAAGTCCGCGTAAGCCAATACTGGGGTGGAAACCAACCTTGACTTTAGAGCATTGAAGCTCTCCTCACACTCGGGCGTCCATGCGGAGCCCAGTGCCTGGCCAGATCCCTGCTTTGTTTTGGTGCCAGCCAGGTCAGCTACCAACTGGTGCAAGGGTTTAGCCATCTTGGCGAAGCCATCGACAAACCGCCTGTAATAACTGGCGAACCCTAAAAAGGACCGCAACTCACTGATGTGACGAGGACGCTGCCAGCCAGCCACAGCCTCTATTTTCTTGGGATCGGTCGAGACACCCTGGCTGGAGATGATGTGTCCCAAGTATGACACCTGCTCCTGGAAAATTGCACATTTCTCCGCTTTGACCTTAAGGCCCTGCCCCTGTAGTCGCCCGAGCACCATTTCCAGCCGCTGTAGGTGTTGCTCGATGGAAGATGAAAAGATGATTATGTCATCAAGGTAAAGCAGGAGGGACTGACCTTGCTGATCGCCAAACATGCGTTGCATCAGCCGCTGGAAAGTGCTTGGCGCATTGCAAAGGCCAAAAGGCATCCGATTGAATTCGAAAAGACCAAAGGGGGTGCAAAAAGCGGTCTTGGGACGGTCCTGCTCAGCCACAGGCACTTGGTTATACCCACTGGCCAGGTCAAGAGTGGAAAACCAGCGGGCCCCCGATAAAGCGTCCAGGCTCTCCTCGATACGAGGCAGTGGAAAGGCATCCTTTCTGGTCTTACTGTTCAGGAGCCGATAATCCACACAGAGCCTCAAGCCACCATCCTTTTTCCTCACCAACACGATAGGTGAGGCATAGGGACTGGAGCTCTCACAGATGACTTGTGACTCCAGAAGCTGGTTAATGTGCATCTTCACTGCCTCATACTCTGAAGGGGGAATGCGACGATACCGTTGCCGTACAGGGACATCATCAAGCAGGGGTATCTCGTGTGAAATTAAGTTTGTACACCCCAAGTCACCATCATTGGCTGCGAACACTGAGCTGTACTGGTCCAGCAAAGACCGAACACCGGCTTGTTCCAGCTCAGTTAAGGCTGAAAGGTCCCATGACCCTATCCTATCAAGTACGGATGGGACGGCGGACTGGGAGGCCAATGTGGCGGTGGTCAACCCCACCTCAGTTATCCCTGCAGGCAAACTGACAACTTGAGCGGCATTCACAACACCAAGTCTGACCCGGGGGTAAAGGAGAACCCCTGCTTCCCCAACATTGACAACTGGTACCCACACAGTGCCACGGACAACCCTTAGCAGGCATGGTGAAGCCAACAGCCCAGCTGGCAACCCTGACTGGGGGGGCTCAAACAAAACGCTCTGACCCGAAAACTGTTCAGAACAGGTGGCAGCGACCAGCTTCATCACCCCACCAGGTATCCGAACTACTTGCCCTCCACGGACCCTAACGTCACCCTGAGGGTTTGGCTGTACTGCCATCTGGTGGCACTTCTGAAGGGCGGCCACAACCGGACCTGGTGCGCCTGACACAAAAGGCGACTCGAAGAGGGATGAACCGAACACCCCAAAAAGCTCTTGGTAGCATCTGCGGATTACATTCATCCCAAGGATCCCGGGGCGAAGAAGCCCCAGGCGGGTCTTTCACCACGAGGATACCACAACACGGTATCACCTTGCCGCACAGTTCCACCCCAAGCTCCAAGTAACCCACATATGGAATGGCTAACCCGTTAGCTGCACGCAACTGCAGCCATTGACATGACTGAAGGCGGTCATGGCCCCAAAACCCGAACTGGGCCCGAAAGAAGCTCTCAGTTATGGTGGAAACCATAGAACCAGTATCCACCAAGCACTCAACACCAATTCCCCCAATTAACACAGTAATATTAGGACAGGGCGCAATTAGCTTGGTTATAGCGGGTGACGGTGAGCCTGTGGACCCCCCGACTGAGCTGTGGCTCGGCAACTCAGTGGGCTTCAGTTTCCCGACTGCTGAGAAGAGGAGGACCTAGCCTGTGTGTCGTAGCCAGCCACAGAGTTTACACGCCGGCAGGAGGCCCGCTCACCATCGCATTCGCGGGCAAAATGGCCAGGCTGCTGGCATCGCCTGCAAATCAAGGGGCCTGAACGGGAGATTGGGGCTAAGGGAGGAGGGGCCTGCAAGGAAGCTACCGTCATTGTTAACTGATTTAACTGCTCTTGTTGACGCTTCAAGAGATCCATCACCGCATCCAAGCCTGGTTCTTGGGGCCTAGCCTGCGGGACCTGGTGGGGGCGACCCTGCACTCCGTATTGGAGGCCGTAAGCCGTTGGCAATGAAACACTACGACCCCTAGTGCCACCTGGGAGACCTTCCCTCTCCCACCTGATCGCTTCGCCACGCAGTTCAAGCAAGGTGATAGTAGGCTGGCGACGAACCAGCTGCTTTAGTTCGCGACGAAGGGAACCATCTAGCACATGCTCAACAAACTGGTCTCTCAGCAGCACATCAGCGTTTGGAATTCCATTGGGTGCCTGCCTCTCCACGCGGGCCATCAGAGACATCAGGGCCAATGAAAATTCCTGCAGAGTCTCACCTTCCAGCTGCTGCCGCGAAAAGAAGGCTTGCTGTAGGGTGACGTAGGACTGACTGCAACCATACAGCTCCTTCAAGATGGCAAGTACACGCCCCGGATCCCTCTGTTCCTCCCGAGGGAAGAACTTTATGTCCTCCTTGGCCTCTCCCTCTAAATGGTCAACCATGAACAAGGCTTGCTCTGCCGCGCTGGAAGGTACCTAGCACGCGCGCACGCCTGAACCTCCTCTGCCCACTCTGCAATGCTAATTCCCGACTTCCCACTGAACATCGGGCACTTGCAGTCTCTTGGGATGACGACCAATCGTTCAACAACAGGAGCTGAAACCCCGGCACCGGAGGCGTAACCAGTCGGACCCGGGGAAGCTGATGCAGACCCACTAGCACCACCCAGAGAAGTGGTACGCTCGTGGCGAAGTTGCTCGTTGTCTGCCTTAAGCTGCAACACCAACTCTCGAAGCTGTTGAATCTCCTCCATGTTGCCTGGAAGAGGGAATTGCACCGGACAATAGGAGATGAGACCGGGGCTGATCACTGCTGCTTTGGCTCTACAACTGCCCAAACCTTAAATCGAATAAGGAAAAAACAAAGGAAATACAAACAAAAGGAAAATTATCAGATTCAAATAAACACCAATAACCCAAAAAAAATAGTCTCTGCCTCCTTTAAATGTGGAATCCTGCCAACAACGCCAAAATGTGGCGGGGTGGAGAGAGGTGGAACGGTGAATGACAACGCCACCTGGGGAATTTCACCCCAGGAATTAACCGGAAACAGGCACGCGCAGATACGGTTCGGTTCCAGAGGCAGAGACAGGATTGAGGGTTAGGCAGTACAATTTTATTAAATACAACTCAACACCGAAATAGCTCGGCTGTACAAAAATCAAACAAAAGGGGGTGGACAGGGCTGGGGCCCCACCGGCAGGTGAAACTCAATTAGGGGAAATAAACAAACTAAAAACACCTGTGCTACTACAAACAAAACTACACACGAAAGGTGTGGTAAAACGCCCTCCACCAGGGGTTGGGTCCCCGCCGTGGCCCGCAGCACCTGTCCACAAAGAAAAGAGAACAATTAAAACACTGTTAAGAGTCTAAAAATTGAGAGCAATAGCTCCGTGGTCGCCTCGGCGGCACCACTACGTCTCAGCGCCGTCCCTCGAGCGAAGGGGGCGAGAGAGAGAGAGAGCGCGAGAGCGAACAGGAGAGAGAGTCCCGAAAACGGGACGGAGCCAAAGCAGCAGTGGGTCCAGTACGCGAGGTAGTCCGTGCCGACTGTTTGGTGGCGCCACCACTCCGTGAAGGGTTCCCGCTGGGGCAACGCGACCCACCGACGCCAGCCGGCAGTCAACTGCAACAAGGACAGCGCCATTAACTTTTATCGACCGAGTGCGGGAAAGTCAGTGACGCGCATTGCTGCGCCTTACCTGCCCAGGGTAAACTAGCGCGCGTGCCCTCACGGCAAAGCGCTCTAGGTGGAAGGATGGCGGGAGGAAGCACCAACCTTCTTGGCGCTGCCAAACAGCATGCTCGCGCTGTGAAACAGTTTGTTGGTCGAACCGCCCAGATAAGCCGCAACCCCGTCGTACCGTCGAAGGGGGAAAAACAACTAAAGTCAGCTGGAGGCAGTGCCTTATATAAACCTTTTCTCCCCACCCACCAATTAAGGCACTACCTCCATAGGACACCTGTTCGGAGGGCAGGCCACGCCCTGCCACACCCACCATGCAGGTTTAGAAGAAGATTGACTGCAAGACAAAATATATAAATACAGGATTATTTTTAAACACGTCAAAACTTTAAGTGTTTTGCATCATAGTCTAAAAACATGTCTGTACGTATGGTAACGTATGAATGGTATGGTATATTACTTGGTATTTCTTTACATGATGTGTATATATTTATGTAATGTTTTATTCCAGGAAGAAGAAGAAGAAAGAAAAGAAATATCATTTCAAATGCAAAAACAGACAGCAAACAGGTCGAGCAGTAACTGATGTTGTGGTTTTGTTTCTACTGCACAGCGTCACATGTGTGGGGGTGTGTAAGCTAACACCTAGGGTGTCTACACCTGTGTGTCTTATTCAGATAGACAAGTTCTAAAATTTATATGCCACACTAAATTAACAGCTGTGCATTCTGGATTATTTACAGTCTTTTTCAACTTTAAGGATATTTTTTTGTTAAATAAGAAACATGCAACAGCTGTAAGTGCTTGTTGGAAAAGTCACCACCAATCTCTTTGGTTTTAGTGACATTTAGCTCCAGTCAGTTGTTGCACCAATCAAAAACCTGGGGAAATAAAGCCCTGGGAGATACAGCCTGTGGCAGATACTGACAGCAGATACAGCAGGACCATAAAAAAGGGGTGGTTTTGTACGATAGCTTGGCTGCTTTCATGTCATGCTTAACTTCTCTATTGACTTCCTTCTTCTCAGAATCAGAGCATGTGAAAAAGGAACTTTTCTTTCTGCTAAGGATTTCCTTGAGCTTTTATCATTGTGTGACCCTGCCATGGCCTATCACCTAATGCATATGGCCCCAGACCCTGCTGCAAGACAGACTCATGTCTCTGTTTTATGTTTGGACGATCTGGGCCCATAGACAAAGTCCCAGCCATTGGTCGCGCACAACTGTGCTCCAAACAGAGGCCTAGGCCCCCTGGTCACTAAGTGGGATATGCTGTTCCTAATTGATAATGTCTTTGAGATCTGTGCTTTATCTGGCCCTCCACCTAGTACCCCTTTCCCATTGGAGGCCTTATGAGGGGCAAATTAAGACAAAACAGATTCTGGGATGTTGAGGACACTTAAGCTCCTCCACCATGATTCGTTGGTAGTTGGAGGACAGGAAAATCAAGTGTGTGTTGGTTATTTCCTCCTTTATTGTACCAAGGATCCTGAACATCCTGAACAATGTAGGATGCACACAATAAATCAAATATCTATAAATCAACCAGAGAAGAGCCTTTTTCTATTTTGTGAGTTTTCTGAAACTACAAGATATCTAAAATAGTTGAAAATGGTCATTTTTCTATTGTACTGCTTTACACTGAAGTAAACACATTCAGTCCAGGTATGTTCTCTGTTCATCTTCTTCTTCCACAAAACAGAACCATCTGCATCTGGACAATCCTGTAAATGACAACAATGAACTCAGTGCCTTTCGAATATTTCATGAACGACTTTATTCTGACAATAAAAAAATACCTTTGGTTTGAATAGAGGTGAGTATTACATGCGATTCTGAAAAATAAAATGGAATGTTAGAAATGTAAAATTACCCTCTAAAATAAGCCCAGAAGTGTAATTAATCACACCTTTATAATTGCAGCTGTGACTGTTCATCATGCACACCGAGAAAGAAAGCCATACTCTACCAGAAAGGTGCTGAATGATGATGCACCACACAGGAAGTAAACTGAGAACTGAGAGTATTTATCATCTGTAGATGAACACAGCAGCAGACAGAGGTCAAGGTTTCAGTTCCATGGTGAAGAAGAACAGGCAGTAGAGCTTGAACAAGTACAGTTAGCGATTTACTCCAACCACCAGTTCCGTTGAATAAGTTTTTCTCAAGTACCCAGGCTCTGAAACCAATGAGTTGAGGTGGAATGGCCTTTTATTTTAAGTTTAAGCCAATTAAATAATTGTTTTTGAGGTTCATAATCTAAATCCAAGTTATCATCGTCAAATTCCTAGTTTGGCTACAATATTTCCACACAAAGCTTTTGTTCAGGCATTTGCAACTCAGAAATAAAACTTATCATAAATTGCACCTTTTCGCTGAGGAGTCACCTCTCTACAGTCACTGTGAACATGTCACACTGCTTTGAAACATGTAATGTAAAGAACAAAGACTTTTGTGCTAGGAGCCAGATTTGCCAAAAACCAGACCTGGTAAAACTAGTGGCTTGCCATGCTCAATTCTTTTTTCATTTTTGTGACTTTGTTGACTTTTATTATTTGAGAGATGAGAACCATTTTGTTGTGGCTCGGGTTTCTCGCCTCCTCCCCCCACCTGCAGGATCGGCAGGCAGGGACAGGCCGAACTCTGATGAGCGCTGAGCCTCTGGAGCACCTGCAGCACATTACCTTAATTCAGCGGCTACTTAAACTCCCCTCTCTTGGCCTCCAGTGCCGGATTGTTGTTTTGCCACAGCGTCTAGCTCCCACCCTCTGTGCCCTCCAGTTTTTCGCCTCCTGTTTTCCGTGTTTACTTCCAGCGTGTGAGTTTGTTCCAGTGCCTCGTCACTGCGTTTTCGTTTGTACTTTTTCTCGACGGTTTTTCCCTTTTATGGTGATTTTTAGTTCGTAGATTTTCTGTTGTTACTTTGCTAGAGTTGTTTCCGTTGCTACTTTGATTGATTCCTGCGTCTTGCACCTTTTTGTTATCAATAAAGAGCTGTATCTGCTACTCTGCATCTGGGTCCAGGCCTCCTTGACTTCCCATAACACATTTAAGTTAAATATAATTTGTATGCATTTGTGTCAGCATTTTTGAGACAGTCTTCATGTTTGTATGCTCATATTTTTCAACAAACCAGTAAATACGTAACAAAAAAAACCCTCGTGTGTGTGTGTGTGTCTATAGTTCATATATATACATACACACACACACACACACATAATAAATATATATATATATATATATATATATATATATATATATTTCTTGTGTGTGTATATGAACTAATCAATTCAAATTCCTGAATCCAAGTTAAAGTCATAACAGTCGAAACTCAGAATACCGGAGTCATGAACATAGAAGGTAATTCACCCTCAAACACCTGTTTGGTTCCATCTCCATGTAAAATTTTAAATGGGCTATAAATGTTACATTTGGATTCTGGCTTAATTTTATTTAAAACTGGATATTATGTAAATTATTTCTACAATATATATAAAATAATCTGCACAAAAATATGTAGCACTTTAACAACTTGTATAAACCTTTTGAATAAAATGATTTCAAACACACTCACCCTCAAGCACCAGCGTGGTTCCATTTCCAAGCAGAATGTGTCCACATGCTGCAACAGCACATTAGATTAGATTAGATTAGATTAAACTTTATTGTCATTACACATGTTACAAGTACAAGGCAACGAAATGCAGTTAGCATCTAACCCGAAGTGCTTAAGTAGCGAATAAAACTGTGATGGGTATATACAATATATACACACAATGAATATGTTTATGATATCAATCTATATGTTTGTATTTACAGAGTTCACAGATATGTAAAGGGTATATAAAAGTCTTTGCAACCAAGATAAATATATATACAGGCTGTAACTATGGTGCTGAATTTCCTACAAGATCAATGTTTTAACTATACAATAATGATAAAATATGGTAAGAATGTGCAAAGTATGGAAAGCAGTGCAAGTAACCGGAAGTGGGTAGTGCAAATAACAGATGTAAATAGTGCAGGGTAAAGTGAGAGGGGTTGGAGTTCAGCAGGGAGACAGCAGTGGGGAAGAAGCTGTTTCTGAACCTGGTGGTTTTTGTCTGGAGGCTCCTGTAGCGCCTCCCAGAGGGCATGAGGGTAAACAGTCCATGCGCTGGGTGACAGGAGTCTTTAGTGACCTTCTTGGCCCTCCTGTGACAACGCCTCCTGTATATGTCCTCAATGGAAGGAAGAGAAGCTCCAGCTATTCACTGGGCGGTCTTCACCACCTTCTGCAATGCCTTCCGGTCTGAGGCAGAGCAGTTCACATAGCAGACCGTAACACAGCTGGTAAGGATGCTCTCGATGGAGCAGCGATAGAAGTTCACCAGGATGTCTGAAGAGAGGTGGTGTTTCTTCAGAGTCCTCAGGAAGAAGAGACGCTGGTGAGCCGTCTTCACCAAACTGGAGCAGTTAGTCGTCCAGGTGAGGTCCTGTGAGAGGTGGATCCCCAGGAATTTGAAGCTGGACACACACTGCTCCGTTGATGTGGATGGGTGTGTGGATGTCCGTCTTCCTCCTGAAGTCCAGGACGAGTTCTTTGGTTGCAGGTTGTTGTTGTGGCACCACGTAGCTAAGCGGTCCACCTCCTCCCTGTAAGCTGATTCATCGTTATCCTTGATGAGGCCAATCACCGTGGTGATTGATGATGGTGTTGGAACCATGTATAGCTCTGCAGTCGTGGGTGAAAAGCGAGTAGAGGAATGGGCTCATCACACAGCCTTGTGGTACTCCAGTGTTTACAGTGAGGGTAGGGGAGCAGTGATGATCTAACCGCACATGTTGTGGTCTATTGGTCAGAAAGTCCAATAACCAGTTGCAGATGGAGGTGCTGATGTCCAGATCCCTTAGTTTGGTTATCAGCTTGAAGGGGATGACAGTGTTAAATGCTGAACTGAAGTCTATGAAAAGCATTCGGGCGTATGTGTCTTTATTGTCCAGCTGTGAGAGGACAGAGTGCAGTGCTGTGGAGACTGCATCTTCTGTGCTCCTGTTCTTACGATAGGCGTACTGATGGGGGTCCAGGGTTGGGGGGAGACAGGATTTGAGTTGTGCCAAGACCAGCTGCTCTAAGCACTTTGTTATGATGGGAGTGAGTGCTACTGGACGATAGTCATTGAGACAAGCTGGGGTGGAATGTTTTGGTACTGGCACGATGGAGGTGGATTTGAAGCAGGTCGGCACAACTGCATGAGCCAGGGATAGATTGAATAAGTCCGTCAGGACCCCTGCTAACTCCGCAGCACAAGTTCTGAGCACGCGTCCAGGGATGCCATCGGGGCCCGCAGCTTTGCGTGGATTGATCCTGCTCAGTTCCGCTCTGACATCAGTGGTAGAGAAAGTTAAGGGTTGGTGGCCAGCAGTCAGCTCTACCTTGCTCGCTTGTTCTTGGTTGTCCTTCTCAAACCGAGCATAGAAGTTGTTTAGCTCAATGAGGAAGGGGATGTCGGTTGAGGGGGGAGAGGGATTGATGGGCTTGTAGTTGCTGATGACCTGAATGCCCTGCCACATAGATCGGGGGTTGGAGTTGGAGAAGTGCCCTTCTACCTTCAGCTTGTAGTCGTGTTTGGCTTTCTTAATACCCCGCTTCAGGTTAGCTCTGGCTGTGCTGTAGGTTTGTGCATCCCCCGATCGGAAGGTGATGTTATGGGCCTTCAGCAGGAGACGGACATCCCTATTCATCCAGGGCTTCTGATTAGGGTACATGGTGATCTGTTTCTGGGTGGTGACACTGTCTATAGAGGTGGAGATGTAGTCCAGTACAGATGAGGCATAGCGTTCAATGTCTATGTAGGTCCCAGTCTGAGAAGTGTTCAGGTTCTTCATGGAGAAGCTGTAGAAACAGGTGTTGGTTTTCCTCTCACACTGCTTATTCCTGCCTGTATGGCTGTACATGAGTCCCAGTTGAGATGGCCCAGAGTTCTGGTCTTTAAATGTTACAATTTCCTCATTTTAGATACTGAAAGCTTTGTGTAAACAGAGAATTGGGGGATATTTAGGTCATATCTGTTTAAACTGGTAAATTTTTCGATAAAACACAATATATAAACCAACTGAACAGAGCTAATTAGGATAACCTTTTTATGGACACTTAAATAAATTACTGCATGCTGGCTTAATATTTTTAAAACTAGATAATATGTAAATAATTTCTACAATATACAGAAAATAATATACACAAAATTAGAGCACTCACCCCCACACACCAGCTTGGTTCCATTTCCAAACAGAATGTGTCCACATGCTGCAACAGCACAATAGTAGGTCCCAGTCTGAGAAGTATTTAGGTTCTTCAAGGAAAAGCTGTAGAAACAGGTGTTGGTTTTCCTCTCACACTGCTTATTCCCGCCTGTATGGCTGTACATGAGTCCCAGTTGAGATGGTCCAGAGTTTCTGAACCAGTAAACAGTGTGATCCCCATCACAAGTCCACCCAGTATGTACTGTACAATTCAGCATCACAGAACCTTCTGCTTGGATAGAATGTGATGCTGGCTGATCTATAGTCAACCCTGAACCCTCTACAATGACATAACTTTCTAGAAAGTCAAATACTGTTAAATACTGATTTACACAGTAATAGGTGGCTGAGTCTGATAACTCCAAATCTGATATTGTCAGATAAGCTCCTTTGTTACCAGGATGTATTTGGAAACGTGGATTGGTTTTGAAGTCATTCACAAATATCCAAAGTTTACTTGATATCCAGTACATACAGATCAGCCTCGGCTTCTCTCCCAGAATTTGTTTAAACCAAGAGATCCTGGTAGAAAAATCATCTCTGTGAAGACACGGCAAAGTCAGGTTCTGTCCAGGTTTGACCAAGATAAAATTGGTCTTCCAATTCAAAGATGGAGAAAATTCCCTTGTAGCTGAAAATTAAACAGCAAGCACAAAAGGAGGAAGATTAATATTATTAAGAAATTAATAGAAAATGTGCAATTAATAATATATACATACTGTATATTCACCTCACCAATTTTCTCTAAGCACATCAGACAGAAAACAAACTTTGCAGATGCCATCTTGCTCCAAGTGTTGGGCAGAGTGAAGAGAAGACTGGTTCTTTGTACACTGATAAATGCAGAGCTTGTGTCTGATTGGGCAGCCAGAGATGACTTGAGGGTGTGACATACAGGAAACACGATCACATGTAATCTGGCTGATAAAGATGAAAGATTTGCCTGAGAGAACTAATACATTTAGCGATCTATTTTCTGTCATTTCTGCCTTAATTGGTGCGAGTGCTGGCGCATAGGCTTGCTACATTTGGGCAGGAAGTGCACGCTGGACTAGTTCATGGTAAGACAAAGATCCAGTGGTTCAAGTAAATGCTCAGTAATTAGTTTCATGAAACACTTGTTTGACCACGTTCCTTTAGGCATTTATAATTGCTTGTGTCATGGGGGGAGGGCTGTTGTGTTTTTACTTCAAATTAATGAAGAAAGCCTTGATATATACATCCTTCTCCATGCTGTGCCTTTGTTTTTTGTATCTCGAATTCCCGCTTCTGCAGACACTTCTACTTCCTGTTCAAAGCACATGTCATTTACTTTTCAAG
This sequence comes from Takifugu flavidus, assembly GCF_003711565.1. Taxonomy (NCBI): domain Eukaryota; kingdom Metazoa; phylum Chordata; class Actinopteri; order Tetraodontiformes; family Tetraodontidae; genus Takifugu; species Takifugu flavidus. Next base: position 3,784,881 of record NC_079522.1, read on the forward strand.
CTTTTTTCACACTAAATTACGATGTGATTCGTGATGTCTGTGTAAATTCTCAGTCATCCAGGTCATTGTATCCAAGGTAGTTTTCTCTGTCAACTGGACTGGGTTTCTTCTCTTGAAGACGTTTCGCCTTCTATCCAGAAGGCTTCTTCAGTTCTGAAATCGCTTGGGAGAGAGCTTGAAAATATATAGCCCCTGTGGACCATTTGCATGCTAATGATCCGGGTGGTCACCTGAGAGTCGTTAGCAGGGTCGTTGGTCGGGTCGTTCACCTAGTTTCTGTTGAGGTGTCTCCCCTTTGTCTGCTGGGTCACATGGTGATGAGTCACTGGGTCTCCTGGAATGGTGTGAATGTTTGTTTTGCTGTTGGAAGGAGTGGAGGACTGAATTGTATGTGGGTGATAGGAAGTGCCTCAGGCCACCACCTCTGTTCAAGGATGGTTTCTCCAATTTAACATGGATAGCTTCCTTAACCCCCCTTTCAAACCAGCGGTCTTCTCTGGCCAGTATCCTTACTTGGCTGTCCTCGAAGGAGTGCCCACTCTCCTTTAAGTGTAAGTGGACTGCTGAATCCTGACCCGAAGAGGTGGCACGTCTGTGTTGTGCCATTCTTCTGTGGAGAGGTTGTTTGGTTTCCCCAATGTACAATTCCTTGCATTCCTCCTGGCACTGTACAGCATAGACAACATTACTTTGTTTGGGTCTTGGTGTCTTGTCCTTTGGGTGTACTAACCTCTGTCTGAGAGTGTTGCTGGGTTTGAAATGAACCGGTATGTCGTGTTTCTGGAGGATCCTCCTAAACTTCTCCGAGACTCCAGACAGGTAGGGGATGGAAACGCTGCGACGTTTGTTTCTCTCCTCCTCTCCTTTGCTGAGGTCTCGCTTTCTTGAGGTCCTGGTGAAGGCCCAGTCTGGGTAGCCACATGTTTTGAGAGCTGTCTTAATGTGGTCCTGTTCCTTCTTTCTGCCTTGGGATGTGGTGGGTATTTCTCTGGCCCGGTGTTGGAGGGTTCTGATCACTCCCAACTTGTGTTCCAGTGGATGGTGAGAGTCAAACTGGAGGTACTGGTCAGTATGTGTAGGTTTTCTGTAGACTTCGATGGTGAGATTTCTGTCCTCAGACAACACAGACGTGCCACCTCTTCGGGTCAGGATTCAGCAGTCCACTTACACTTAAAGGAGAGTGGGCACTCCTTCGAGGACAGCCAAGTAAGGATACTGGCCAGAGAAGACCGCTGGTTTGAAAGGGGGGTTAAGGAAGCTATCCATGTTAAATTGGAGAAACCATCCTTGAACAGAGGTGGTGGCCTGAGGCACTTCCTATCACCCACATACAATGCAGTCCTCCACTCCTTCCAACAGCAAAACAAACATTCACACCATTCCAGGAGACCCAGTGACTCATCACCATGTGACCCAGCAGACAAAGGGGAGACACCTCAACAGAAACTAGGTGAACGACCCGACCAACGACCCTGCTAACGACTCTCAGGTGACCACCCGATCATTAGCATGCAAATGGTCCACAGGGGCTATATATTTTCAAGCTCTCTCCCAAGCGATTTCAGAACTGAAGAAGCCTTCTGGATAGAAGGCGAAACGTCTTCAAGAGAAGAAACCCAGTCCAGTTGACAGAGAAAACTACCTTGGATGTGATTCGTGTGTGACCTTATATCAACAGCATGGTATACCCACAGTGATTACATTGGTCCTGACGTGATGGTATCATGGAGGTACCTGTTTGCAATAGTATAGTTATGTTTGACTTCATGTGAAATTAACATCACCCCAAACTCAGACTGGTGTCACTACACGAATAAAAAAAGTCTTTAATCTATGAAACATATTTTTACAAAGATCAATCAATAACATCACATTCCCGTATGTCAATATTTGAGGTGTGCCTTAAATTGTTTTATGTTGTGCAACATCCTATGCCATAGTCTGATGATGTGGCTGTATAGATTATACTGATGAGGTAGCCAGTGGATACAAGATATTTCTCAGTGTTAGACTTCTGTGGTCTTGCAAGTTAAGCCCTTGGGCTTCTGATTCATTTCTTATAACCTTTGAGTGTTATTCTGACGCACACATTCTAAAACATTTTCGTATTGTTACAAGTTTTAAAATATTTCTCTACAAAATAAAACTACAACAGCAGAACACACATTATAAATTGAGCATGGCCGAGTGGTCAGTTTGAATTAATTTTCAGCTAAATATCAAGCCTAACTTTTGCTGGTTTTGAATGTTGTAAACTGGGGGTCTACTCGGAACAGACTAAAACATATGGCCACTGGATCAATTCGATTTAAATGGCAAATTGATCATGTGGTGCAATGGAAGGTACAGACAATGATTGTTCAAGTATGTTGAGAGTATGTGCAAGTATACAAATGTTTGTTGTTTTGTGAGGTTGTGTGCATGGGGGGGATGCAGGTATATGTATGTTAGTGTGTAAAGACATTGTGGAAGACATGCATCATCCCAGTTCTTAAGAAGAATCCTCCCAGGGAGCTGAATGTCTTCTGACCAGTGAAACTCACCTCACACAGCAGCACGGGACAAACTCAGCATGATAGTAGTGGACCTGGATTCCTGGTTCTACAGCTACCGTATCTCACCGGCAGGCCATGGTATACAGACACTGTGATTAGCAGCACAAGAGCACCCCAGGGCACAGTGCTGGGCCCTCTACTATTAACCCTGTACACATTAGACTTTTACTACAACTTTGAGCTGTGCCAAATTTAGAAGTTTGTCGATGACACAGCCATTGTGGGATGCATCAGGGACAACAAAGAGATGGAGTAACAACAATCAGATGGAGCGTAGGAGCCTGTTCATGGAATGCCTGGAGCCACATGAACCATATACACCTCAACGCCTCAAAGACAAAGTAACTAGTCACTGACTTTGGGATGTCTAGACCAAAACTATGACCAGCTCTTAGAGAAAGAGTTGAGGTGGAGGCTGTGGAGTTCTACAAGAACCGTATTATGACTATAAGGTGCACCTAAAACACTGAGACTTTCCCAAAAATTGATGGTGCGCCTTATAATATGGTGCGCCTTGTGTGTGGACTGAGTTCCAAAATCTGCTGTGCGGCTTTGGTGGGTGCACTACGGTAAACGCTCTGCCAATCGATTAGCGACACACCTACGCGTAAGGATCCCCTAAAATGGCGCCGGTCAAGCGAGACACGTATGAATGAGGCTTACTTTAAAGTGCAGGACATTATATATGAAAATATTTAATGAAAATGGCAATCGAGCAATCTTATATTTTCACTTTATGAGGAGGCGGCATCTCTCCATACGCGCAAGGACAACTGTTGCGCAGCGGCTGCCCGCGGATTACCAAGAGAGGGCGGCCATCTTCCGCACCTACTGCCGCGACAAGATAACCGCGCCCAGCCACATCACCAACATGGATGAGATCCCTTTGACTTTTGACATCCCTTTGACCCGCAAAGTGGAGAAAAAGGGACCAGCACGGTGGCGATACGCACAACGGGGCATGAGAAGTCGTCGTTCACCGTGGTTCTCGGCTGCCACGGAAACGGACAGAGCGCTGGATGACGGTAGGCGAACACTCCTTCACAAAGACTATGAGGCAGCAGCGGGCAAGTTATGCCACCATATGCGGGTGGATTGTAGACGCATGGGCTATGATACCGTCTTCATGTATTGGAAGAGCTTTAACAAAATCAACGCTGAAGCGGAACCGGTTGGTGAGTCTGATTCAGATGATGAAGAAGAGGAATTCGGGATGTTGGACATTGAAATAGTGCAGCTGTTTAATTCAGATACAGAAGATGAAAACTTTGTTGGTTTTGTGGCAGAAGAATTAATATTTTGTTCAAGAAATGTGAAGAAACTCACCGTTTTACTTCTGTTGTCAATTTTTACTGTATGTTTTAGCATGCGTCTAATAATACGGTGCGCCTTATATATGTTTTAAATACAGAAATAGCACCTGTAACTGAGACTGCGCCTTTTATTACAGTGAAAATACGGTAGTTCAAAAGTGCCATAATCATAATATTTTCAAAGATTATGATTATGGCATAACCATAATATAATATTTGTAAAGATTATGCTTTATGATTATGGCACTTTGTGATCAGTAATCACAACATGATGAAAGTGGCACAACACAAGGGGAGACGCACATGAGGTGAACTGACACAGGGGTGGCACGGTTATGTAGGGGCTAAAATGGCTGCCACAAAGCAAGAAGGTTCCTGCAGTCAGGGGGCTTTTTTGTGCAGAGTTTGCCTGTTCTCCCCGTGTCCATGTGCATTGACATTAGAAGTGAATGAGGGCATGAACAGTTGTTTGTCTTTGTGAGTTAGAAGTGGGATAAGCGGCCACCTGTCCCCTAAAAGGGATAAAGAAGTCGAAGACTGATAGAGGGATGGACAAAAATCCCTTGGCCAGTTTTTTCACAATTCTAATAAAAGTGTTGAAGGTCTTTTGTTGCAAAATAAAATTTTAATTGATTATATCTTAACAATGGCAACTGTGACTGCTTTTCATCATGCTGAATGCTGATGCACCAATTAGGAAGCTAACCAAGGTCTGCAGATTCAAAAAGCAGCAGACAGATGTCAAGGTTTCAGTTGTATTGGGAATCTTGAGCAGGTAGTAATTTTTAATTAAATCAAAAATTAATATTTGTATTGTGTTCAATTTTGTTATCTGTTTTGTTAGTCTTTATGCCCCAAGTTTCACAAAAAAAGGTCAAAAAGGTCAACAAAGAGAGCTAAACATTTTCTAAACTGCTGGCAAATTGGATCCCAAATAAGCAAAAATCATTCCTGCAGTTCCGGGGAGAGAGACCACGGTGGACACAGCAGGAGTACGCCAACCCTTTGGATAATACTGCCCCTGCCTTAGCATTTCTATGTATCCAAGACATAGCCTGTTGCTGTTTACATGGTCATGATCACATAATGGAGCATTTGTCTCATCCAGTGGGTGTTTTGGTCAACTTAATAGTCCGATGGATATAAATGCTTGTGAAAACCATTGTTGGAGCTTTTGACTTCACAAATTAAGGACTGCAACAGCACGATACAAGCTTTGTCTTCATAAAATGAATATAAATATATGGAGGTAATCTATCATTTGTTGACATGGCCAGAAAAAACAACTTTATTAGGAAAACTTTGTTTCATCGAGACTGATAAATGATACAATTGAAAATGTAGAAACCGATATGAGTAAATTCAAAATACTTAATTAGGTCCTGTGTTGAGCTGCAATGACAACAAGACATCTACAGCCTCACAGCAGAGTACACACATTCATTCTGTCTGTTCTGCATTGATCTGTTGGGCTGGTTGTTCCTCAAAGCTGCATAATGGAGGTTGTTTTCCTCTTGGTAGCCCTGGAGATATGTGATAAAGGGTAAGTTAGTGTATGTACATAAGGATTATTTATACAGTACATATAAACTTTTTAAAAAAAAAATCAAAATTGTCTCCACCTCTGCATTTGCTCTGGATGAAGCTTGGAATCTTGATTGAGAGTCTGTTTTAAAACACAGGAAGAGATTTTTTTAAAGTAATTTTCCCAGTTTACCTTTAAGAATATTCAAAATATATTACATCAGTTACCCAGAGAGTGATGACTGTTTTTCCTCTTTGTCATAAAAACTGAAATGGATAATAAAACAACCACGATTATGGTAAATATCCAGGCCGCACTGAGGAAATACACCAAAACAAGATGGTTTCCTTCATCTGTAACGAGAGGCATCAGAAATTGTGATATCCGCGATGCCGTTTCAGATAATCATTTAAGTATTTCAACAAATTTGTCCTCTCTCTTATATTAAGCTAGTTATAATGTCATTACTGTGTAATTCAGGGAGACAATAGACATCACCAGTCACAAATTATTTTATAAAGTAACAATATAGAAGCAGAACCTATACTGACATAAAAAGTAATGCGTTAAAGTGATTCTTTGACCACAAATATTATGTTTTTAAAGGACTGCCACGGTGTCCATGTACAATTCAAACTGGTCTTTAAATGTTACAATTTCCTCATTTTAGATACTGAAAGCTTTGTGTAAACAGAGAATTGGGGGATATTTAGGTCATATCTGTTTAAACTGGTAAATTTTTCGATAAAACACAATATATAAACCAACTGAACAGAGCTAATTAGGATAACCTTTTTATGGACACTTAAATAAATTACTGCATGCTGGCTTAATATTTTTAAAACTAGATAATATGTAAATAATTTCTACAATATACAGAAAATAATATACACAAAATTAGAGCACTCACCCCCACACACCAGCTTGGTTCCAGTTCCAAACAGAATGTGTCCACATGCTGCAACAGCACAATAGTAGGTCCCAGTCTGAGAAGTATTTAGGTTCTTCAAGGAAAAGCTGTAGAAACAGGTGTTGGTTTTCCTCTCACACTGCTTGTTCCTGCCTGTATGGCTGTACATGAGTCCCAGTTGAGATTGTCCAGAGTTTCTGAACCAGTAAACAGTGTGATCCCCATCACAAGTCCACCCAGTATGGACTGTACAATTCAGCATCACAGAACCTTCTGCTTGGATAGACTGTGATGCTGACTGATCTATGGTCAACCCTGAACCCTCTACAATGACATTATGACCTTCTGTAAAGTCAAATACATTTAAATACTGATTTACACAGTAATAGGTGGCTGAGTCTGATAACTTCAAATCTGTTATTGTCAGATTAGTTCCTTTGTTACCAGCATGTAGTTGGAAACGTTGATTGGATTTTGAGTCATTAACACAGCTACAACGATTCCTTAATATCACGTATGTACAGAGCAGAATCGGCTGCTCTCCCAGAGTTTCTTTAAACCAAGAGATCTTGGTAGAAACATCACCTCTGTGAAGACACGGCAAAGTCAGGTTCTGTCCAGGTTTGACCAAGATATAATTGGTCTTCCAATTCAAAGATGGAGAAAATTCCATTGTAGCTGTCTGAGCTAAAAACAAAATACAATTAGAAATTAACACTGATTAATGTTTAAATCTAGAATTTTGCAAATGATGCCAGAAATAAACAAAATACTAACAAAAAAGAAATCCTCACCAAATTTCTCCAAACATATCAGCCAGAAGATCAACTTTGCAGATGTCATCTTGCTCCAAGTGTTGGGGTTGAGTGAAGAGAAGACTGGTCCTTTTTAAACTGATAAATGCTGCACTCGTATCTGATTGGGCAGCCGGAGATGACTCGAGGGTGTGACATATAGTAAACATGATGACTTGTAATGTCAGATTTGCTTGATAAAATTGATGTTGGAGAAATCAAAGGAAGATTTAAAGGTTAAAAAAAACCACCAGTAAAAACTTTGCATTACCTTAAGAATACAATTTTGCATCATATATAAATAGAATTCAATTTTAGTTGAGGTGTAACGTGCATCATTTCTAACCAATCAATAACAACCAACCAACCGGCAATCATTCTTTTTTATATTTTCCATGTTGCAGTAATGCATCCAGTAAATGCTCAGTACTAATTATACAGTGGGACCTCTACTTACGAATGTCTGGACATGCGGAATTTTCAGGTTACAAAACGTCTCAACGAGAAAATATTTCCTCTTGTTACGAAAGAAATTTGAGGATACGAAAGGCAAAAATACGCTACTGCTACTACTTGCAGCTCGCGGAGTTTAGCGAACGTAAACATGCCAGTAGCTGCTCTGCCATTGGCTATCGCCTAGTGTCTTCCTGTAATTCCATTGGCTAGGAGGGACGTCAATATGTACATGTTTGTGTGTATCCCAGCGTCAACTTCGTTTAACTCTTATTCCCTATGGACCCCAGGAAAGTGTTGACAAAAGTGAAAAGAAGAAAAGAAGAAGAGAGCTTTTTGTCCATACAAACGAAGCCAGAAATAATAGAAAAGCATGAAAAAGGGATGCGTTTGGTTGATCTCGCCAAAGAATATGGCCGTATCCGGAATTTATTGTTGGTGTTTGTATGTTTGTCCATTAGATAGCGGTGTTACCACAAGTGTTAACGTTCGTTGCTATTAATTACGGCTAATGTAAGATGAGCCTGTAATAAAGTTCATTTTGTACCTGGAGAAGCCTTGCACTGAATTCCTACATTTATTGTGGGGTAATTGTAACATGTATTTGTTACATGTTTTGATGCATTTTTATGATTTATAAAAAAAAAATATGTCCGAATTTTTGAGAGCTTGGAACGGATTAGGGCATTTACATGGAAAACGCATCTCTACTTACATAATTTTCAGGTTACGAAACAACTTCCGGAACCAATTAATTTCGTAAGTAGAGGTCCCACTGTAATGACAAACAGCTTTTGGAAAAGGATGCAGCAACGAGGGGTAGCATGGGCTCAAACAAGATTGTTCACGCAAGAGGGAGCAGATTCAGGTATTAGTCTGTCAGTCAGCATGAATGACATGATCTTAATGTGGGCAGGTACAGTAGACCTCTATCAGCAGTGAGGAGGCATGGGCCTGCTTTCGTTGGACTATCTGAATTGGTGGAAATATGGGAGATCACCATGACTTGTATCAGCATTTGTAGGTTTAATGGCCTGGTTTTTCTGAGGTTGGATATGGAAAAGTGACAGGATGACAGGGAGACTGATGCTACATGATCACAAAACCTCAGATGATCAACAATCATGACTCCAAGATTTCAAACAGCCTCAATAACAGGGAGGGGCCAATTTTGTGATCTATGTTTTGATGAATGGATCGTTTTGCCAAGGAAAGAATGAGCTCATTTTCACCATGGTTAAGTTGAAGGTGGTGGCCCTGCATCCATGTGGATATGTCTGAGAGACATGGTGAGATCTAGTCTGAGCCGGAGGGTTAGTCTGGGGAAAATGAGACACAGAACTGGGTGCCATGTGGAAAGCAGTGGTATAAAACACCATGGGAGACGATGGGATGATTTGCCTGAGCAATGTTGCGTATATGGCAAAGAGCAGCAGCCCCGGCACCGATCCTTGGGTGACCCCAGTGGAGAACTAGTGATGAGCCAAAAGTTGATCATGCCACGACACCCTGGATGAATGCCCAGATAGGTACAATTCAAAACAGGAAAGTCAGAGCAACACCGCATTGGTGGCCCTGGCCCATAGACAGTGGCCCTGAGGAGAAGACAGCAAGAGAAGCTGGAGGAGGAACTGATGAAGATGTAAGCACTCTCTGTTGCACATGGATAGAATCAACACGGAGTATATCAGAGGAACTGGAATATTGTGTTTTTGTAAGCCTATAAAATCATGAATTAGTCCGCTTATTAACCTATATATTAAACAAAATGTATGTACTCGAGTGAATGTGTCATTATAATCTAAAATATAATCTAATCTAAAAATGTTTGCATACAGACAATTCGATGGATAAATGTGCTTAATACAAACAGAAATAACACTATTGACAAGAAGATGTGTTGATGTGACTGCAATGGGGATCACATTAACATTACAGCAATGTCATTTTCCTTACACTAGTTGTCTTTGAATGCCAAGGTCAAGAGAGTGAAGCGATGTAGTTTGACTGCTGTGTGTTAAGACACAGCAAAGACTTCCTGTTTGAAACCACCAAGACAGAAGGGGAAAAGTCAAGCCCAAAAAAGATTCTGACTGTGTTACAAAAAATACATTTGGACATTTTAGACAATAACGGGATGCAACTTTATTTGAATCTTATTTTAGAAGAAGATTGACTGCAGGACAAAATATATAAGTTCAGGATTATTTTTAAACACGTCAAAACTTTAAGTGTTTTGCATCATAGTCTAAAAACATGGCTGTACGTATGGTAACGTATGAATGGTATGGTATATTACTTGGTATTTCTTTACATGATGTGTATATATTTATGTAATGTTTTATTCCAAGAAGAAGAAGAAAGAATGAAAAGAAATATGATTGCAAATGTAAAAACAGACAGCAAACAGGTCGAGCAGTAACTGATGTTGTGGTTTTTCTACTGCACAGTGTCACATGTGTGGGGGTGTGTAAGCTAACACCCTAACACCTAGGGTGTCTAAACTAAAGTGCCACACTAAATTAACAGCTGCGCATTCTGGATTATTTACAGTCTTTTTCAACTTTAAGGATATTTTTTTGTAAAATAAGAAACGTTCAACAGTTGCAAGTGCTTGTTGGAAAAGTCACCACCAATCTCTTTGGTTTTAGTGACATTTAGCTCCAGTCAGTTGTTGCACCAATCAAAAACCTGGGGAAATAAAGCCCTGGGAGATACAGCCTGTGGCAGATACTGACAGCAGATACAGCAGGACCATGTGTAAAAGGGGTGGTTTTGTACGATAGCTTGGCTGCTCTCATGTCATGCTTAACTTCTCTATTGACTTGCTTCTTCTCAGAATCAGAGCATGTGAAAAAGGAACTTTTCGTTCTGCTGAGGATTTCCTTGAGCTCTTTTTTATCCTTGTGTGTCCCTGCCATGGCCTATCACCTAATACATATGGCCCCAGACCCTGCTGCAAGACAGACTCATGTCTCTGTTTCATGTTTGGACGATCTGGGCCCATAGACAAAGTCCCAGCCATTGGTCGCACACAAATGTGCTCCAAACACAGGCCTAGGCCCCCTGGTCACTAAGTGGGATATGCTGTTCCTAATTGATAATGTCTTTGAGATCTGTGCTTTATCTGGCCCTCCACCTATTACCCCTTTCCCATTGGAGGCCTTATGAGGGGCAAATTAAGACAAAACAGATTCTGGGATGTTGAGGACACTTAAGCTCCTCCACCATAATTCGTTGGTCGTTGGAGGACAAGACAATCAAGTGTGTGTTGGTTATTTCCTCCTTTATTGTACCAAGGATCCTGATCATCCTGAACAATGTAGAATGTACACAATGAATCAAATATCTATAAATCAACCACAGAAGAGCCTTTTTCTATTTTGTGAGTTTTCTGAAACTACAGGATATCTAAAATTGTTGAAAATGGTCATGTTTCTATTCTACTGCTTTACACTGAAGTAAACACATTCAGTCCAGGTATGTTCTCTGTTCATCTTCTTCTTCCACAAAACAGAACCATCTGCATCTGGACAATCCTGTAAATGACAACAATGAACTCAGTGCATTTTGAATATTTAATGAACAACTTTATTCTGACTAATAGAAAATACCTTTGGTTTGGACAGAGGTGAGAGTCTTACATGCAATTCTGAAAAATAAAATGGAATGTCAGACATGTAAAATTACCCTCTAAAATAAGCCCAGAAGTGTAATTAATCATACCTTTATAATTGCAGCTGTGACTGTTCATCATGCACACCGAGAAAGCCAGATACTCTACCAGAAAGGTGCTGAATGATGATGCACCACACAGGAAGTAAACTGAGAACTGAGAGTATTTATCATCTGTAGATGAACACAGCAGCAGACAGAGGTCAAGGTTTCAGTTCCATGGTGAAGAAGAACAGGCAGTAGAGCTTGAACAAGTACAGTTAGCGATTTACTCCAACCACCAGTTCTGTTGAATAAGTTTTTCCTCAAGTACCCAGGCTCTGAAACCAATGAGTTGAGGTGGAATGGCCTTTTATTTTAAGTTTAAGCCAATTAAAGAATTGTTTTTGAGGTTCATAATCTAAATCCAAGTTATCATCGTCAAATTCCTAGTTTGGCTACAATATTTCCACACAAAGCTTTTGTTCAGGTATTTGCAACTCAGAAATGATCAGGAATAAAACTTATAAATTGCACCTTTTCGCTGAGGAGTCACCTCTCTACAGTCACTGTGAACATGTCACACTGCTTTGAAACATGTAATGTAAAGAACAAAGACTTTTGTGCTAGGAGCCAGATTTGCCAAAAACCAGACCTGGTAAAACTAGTGGCTTGCCATGCTCATTTCTTTTTTCATTTTTGTGACTTTGTTGACTTTTATTATTTGAGAGATGAGAACCATTTTGTTGTGGCTTGGGTTTCTCGCCTCCTCCCCCCACCTGCAGGATCGGCAGGCAGGGACAGGCCGAACTCTGATGAGCGCTGAGCCTCTGGCGCACCTGCAGCGCATTACCTTAATTCAGCGGCTACTTAAACTCCCCTCTCGGCCTCTGGTGCTGAATTGTTGTTTTGCCACAGCGTCTAGCTCCCACCCTCTGTGATCGCCAGTTTTTTGCCTCCTGTTTTCCGTGTTTACTTCCAGCGTGTGAGTTTGTTCCAGTGCCTCGTCACTGCGTCTTTGTTTGTACTTTTTCTCGACGGTTTTTCCCTTTTATGGTGATTTTTACTTCGTAGATTTTCTGTTGTTACTTTGCTAGAGTTGTTTCCGTTGCTACTTTGATTCCTGCGTCTTGCACCTTTTTGTTATCAATAAAGAGCCTATCTGCTACTCTGCATCTGGGTCCAGGCCTCCTTGACTTCCCATAACACATTTAAGTTAAATATAATTTGTATGCATTCGTGACAGCATTTTTGAGACAGTCTTCATGTTAGTGTGCTCATATTTTTCAACAAACCAGTAAATACGTAACAAAAAAAACCCTCCCGTTTATCTGTGCCCAGGTCAAATAAGCAAATTCTGTTTAATTTGAGTTCAATTTAAGTCATGGTATGAATGTGATTCAAATATAAGTTATTGATAATGAAGTCAGAATTATAATTCTGCAGTGTCAATATTTAGGTAAAAATACAAGTTTGTCTTATATATGAACAAATCAAATAATCAATTCAAATTCCTGAATCCAAGTTAAAGTCATAACAGTCCAAATTCAGAATACCGGAGTCATGAACATAGAAGGTAATTCACCCTCAAAGACCTGTTTGGTTCCATCTCCATGTAAAATTTATATGGGCTATAAATGTTACATTTCCTCCACATTTTAGAAACTAAAAGCTCCATATAACAGAGAATCAGGGGATATTTAGGCCATATCTGTTTAAACATAAGGTTAATTTTTCTATCAATCGCTATATATTTTGAAACCAACTGAACATTGCTAACTGGGGTAACCTTTCTATGGACAATAAAATAAATTAGTGGATTCTGGCTTAATTTTTTTAAAAACTGGATATTATGTAAATTATTTCTACAATATATATAAAATAATCTGCACAAAAATATGTAGCACTTTAACAACTTGTATAAACCTTTTGAATAAAATGATTTCAAACACACTCACCCTCAAACACCAGCTTGGTTCCATTTCCAAACAGAATGTGTCTACATGCTGCAACAGCACAATAGTAGGTCCCAGTCTGAGAAGTGTTCAGGTTCTTCATGGAGATGCTGTGGAAACAGGTGTTGGTTTTCCTCTCACACTGCTTATTCCTGCCTGTATGGCTGTACATGAGTCCCAGTTGAGATTGTCCAGAGTTTCTGAACCAGTAAACAGTGTGATCCCCATCACAAGTCCACCCAGTATGGACTGTACAATTCAGCGTCACAGAACCTTCTGCTTGGATAGAATGTGATGCTGACTGATCTATAGTCAACCCTGAACCCTCTACAATGACATTATGACCTTCTGTAAAGTCAAATACATTTAAATACTGATTTACACAATAATAGGTGGCTGAGTCTGATAACTTCAAATCTGTTATTGTCAGATTAGTTCCTTTGTTACCAGGATATATTTAGAAATGTGGATTGGTTTTGAAGTCATTAACTGTTACGTTTAACCCTTTTTGAGGGGGGGTTAACGTAGCGACTAACAAGCCACCAGGGAAGGACCCAAAACAGTTTATCAAAATTGTGCTTTATTTCTTAACACACGTGCATACATGAAGAGTGGAGGGAGAGGTGGAACAAACGGGTCTGTGCCAAAACAAAAGTCAAAAAACGGGGCATCTTAAAACATCAAAACACAATGGTGGCCACAGCCCATAACCTAGTGTGACTAACAATCAAAACCTACGTGCAGCAATGTATGGGGTACCCCGTCCTTACCTCGTCCCACCTGCCCTCCACAAACTCTCCCTGTCAAACACTGAGCGAGAGAGCGAGCCCCCATGAAATTAGGAGGGAGAGCCTTTAAAACGGGCCTCCGCTGGTGATTGGTCAGACAGCCACAGGGGAGCCAATCCTAAGCTACCCCCGGAGTCCACAGGTGGTGTCTATCTTCCTCGTCACCAGCACTGCCTTTCGGTGTTCCACCAGTTCTCAGCCTCTGGATGGCGCCACTCTGGGAGGTTACCAGCAACAAAGAACACAACAAGAAACAACAACTCCAGACACGTAACATTAACAAATATCCAAAGTTTACTTGATATCCACTACGTACAGATCAGCCTCAGCCTCTCTCCCAGAATTTGTTCAAACAAAGAGATCTTGGTAGAAACATCATCTCTGTGAAGACACGGCAACGTCAGGTTCTCTCCAGGTTTGACCAAGATAAAATTGGTCTTCCAATTCAAAGATGGAGAAAATTCCCTTGTAGCTGTTTAAGAGAAAATTAAACAACAAGCACAAAAGGAGGAAGATTAATATTATTAAGAAATTAATAAGAAAATGTGCAATTAATAATATATACATACTGTATATTCACCTCACCAATTTTCTCTAAGCACATCAGACAGAAAACAAGCTTTGCAGACGCCATCTTGCTCCAAGTGTTGGGCAGAGTGAAGAGAAGACTGGTTCTTTGTACACTGATAAATGCAGAGTTTGTGTCTGTGTCTGATTGGGCAGCCAGAGATGACTTGAGGGTGTGACATACAGGAAACACGATCACATGTAATCTGGCCGATAAAGGTGAAAGATTTGCCAGAGAGAACTAATACGTTTAGCGATCCATTTTCTGTCATTTCTCACTTAATTGGTGCGAGTGCTGGTGCATAGGCTTGCTACATTTGGGCAGGAAGTGCACACTGGACTAGTTCATGGCAAGACAAAGATCCAGTGGTTCAAGTAAATGCTCAGTAGTTAGTTTCATGAAACACTTGTTTGACCACTTTCCTTTAGGCGTTTATAATCGCTTGTGTCATGGGGGGAGGGCTGTTGTGTTTTTACTTCAAATTAATGAAGAAAGCCTTGATATATACATCCTTCTCCATGCTGTGCCTTTGTTTTTTGTATCTTGAATTCCCGCTTCTGCAGACACTTCTACTTTCTGTTCAAAGCACATGTCATTTACTTTTCAAGCTTTTTTCACACTAAATTACGATGTGATTTGTGTGTGACCTTATATCAACAGCATGGTATACCCACAGTGATTACATTGGTCCTGACGTGATGGTATCATAGAGGTACCTGTTTGCAATAGTATAGTTATGTTTGACTTCATGTGAAATTAACATCACCCCAAACTCAGACTGGTGTCACTACACAAATAAAAAAGTCTTTAATCTATGAAACATATTTTTACAAAGATCAATCAATAACATCACATTCCCGTATGTCAATATTTGAGGTGTGCCTTAAATTGTTTTATGTTGTGCAACATCCTATGCCGTAGTCTGATGATGTGGCTGTATTGGTTATACTGATGAGGTAGCCAATGGATACAAGATATTTCTCAGTGTTAGACTTCTGTGGTCTTGCAAGTTAAGCCCTTGGGCTTCTAATTAATTTCTTATAACCTTTGAGTGTTATTCTGACGCACACATTCTAAAACATTTTCGTATTGTTACAAGTTTTAAAATATTTCTCTACAAAATAAAACTACAACAGCAGAACACACATTATAAATTGAGCATGGCCGAGTGGCCAGTTTGAATTAATTTTCAGCTAAATATCAAGCCTAACTTTTGCTGGTTTTGAATGTTGTAAACTGGGGGTCTACTCGGAACAGACTAAAACGCATGGCCACTGGATCAATTCGATTTAAATGGCAAATTGATCATGTGGTGCAATGGAAGGTACAGACAATGATTGTTCAAGTATGTGGAGAGTATGTGCAAGTATACAAATGTTTGTTATTTTGTGAGGTTGTGTGCATGGGGGGGGATGCAGGTATATGTATGTTAATGTGTAAAGACATTGTGGAAGACATGCATCATCCCAGTTCTTAAGAAGAATCCTCCCAGGGAGCTGAATGTCTTCTGACCAGTGAAACTCACCTCACACAGCAGCACGGGACAAACTTAGCATGACAGTAGTGGACCTGGATCCCTGGTTCTCTCAGGCCACGGTATACCAGCCTGAAAGACACTGTGATTAGCAGCACAAGAGCACCCCAGGGCACAGTGCTGGGCCCTCTACTATTAACCCTGTACACATTAGACTTTTACTACAACTTTGAGCTGTGCCAAATTTAGAAGTTTGTCGATGACACAGCCATTGTGGGATGCATCAGGGACAACAAAGAGATGGAGTAACAACAATCAGATGGAGCGTAGGAGCCTGTTCATGGAATGCCTGGAGCCACATGAACCATATACACCTCAACGCCTCAAAGACAAAGTAACTAGTCACTGACTTTGGGATGTCTAGACCAAAACTATGACCAACTCTTAGAGAAAGAGTTGAGGTGGAGGCTGTGAAGTTCTACAAGTACCGTATTATGACTATAAGGCACCTAAAACACTGAGATTTTCTCAAAAATTGACGGTGCGTCTTATAATATGGTGCGCCTTGTGTGTGGACTGAGTTCCAAAATCTGCAGTTCGCCTTTGGTGGGTGCACTACGGTAAACGCTCCGCCAATCGATTAGCGGCACACCTACGCATAAGGATCCCCTAAAATGGCGCCGGTCAAGCGAGACGTGTATGAATGAGGCTTACTTTAAACTGCAGGACATTAAATATGCGGCTGAAAATGGCAATCGAGCAATCTTAGTGTTTTCACTTTATGAGGAGGCGGCATCTCTCCATACGCGCGAGGACAACTGTTGCGCAGTGGCTGCCCGTGGATTACCAAGAGAGGGTGGCCATCTTCCGCACCTACTGCCGCGACAAGATAACCGCGCCCAGCCACATCACCAACATGGAGGAGATCCCTCTGAGTTTTGACATCCCTTTGACCCACACAGTGGAGAAAAAAGGGAACAGCACGGTGGCGATATGCACAACGGGGCACGAGAAGTCGTCGTTCACCGTGGTTTTTGGCTGCCACGGAAATGGACAGAGCGCTGGATGATGGAAGGCAAACACTCCTTCACAAAGACTATGAGGCAGCGGTGGGCAAGTTATGCCACCATATGCGGGTGGATTGTAGTCGCATGGGCTATGATACCGTCTTCATGTATTGTAAGAGCTTTAACAAAATCAACGCTGAAGCGGAACCGGTTGGTGAGTCTGATTCAGATGATGAAGAAGAGGAATTCGGGATGTTGGACATTGAAATAGTGCAGCTGTTTAATTCAGATACAGACGATGAAAACCTTGATGGTTTTGTGGCGGAAGAATTAATATTTTGTTCAAAATCCATTTGCCAGTTTTTTTTTAATGTATCGAAACTCACCATTTTACTTCCGTTGTCATTTTTTACTGTATGTTTTAGCATGCGCCTAATAATACGGTGCGCCTAAATGTATGTTTTAAATACAGAAATAGCACCCGCAACTGAGACTGCGCCTTTTATTACAGTGAAAATACGGTAGTTCAAAAGTGCCATAATCATAATCTTTTCAAAGATTATGATTATGCCATAACCATAATATTTGTAAAGATTTTGCTTTACGATTATGGCACTTTGTGATCAGTAATTACAACATGATGAAAGTGGCACAACACAAGGGGAGACACACATGAGGTGAACTGACACAGGGGTGGCATGGTTATGTAGGGGCTAAAATAGCTGCCACAAAGCAAGAAGGTTCCTGCAGTCAGGGGTTTTTTTTTGTGCAGAGTTTGCCTGTTCTCCCCGTGTCCATGTGCATTGACATTAGAAGTGAATGAGGGCATGAACAGTTGTTTGTCTTTGTGAGTTAGAAGTGGGATAAGCGGCCACCTGTCCCCTAAAAGAGAAAAAGAAGTCGAATACTGATAGAGGGATGGACAAAAATCCCTTGGCCAGTTTTTTCACAATTCTAATAAAAGTGTTGAAGGTCTTTTGTTGCGAAATAAAATTGTAATTGATTATATCTTAACAATGGCAGCTGTGACTGCTTTTCATCATGCTGAATGCTGATGCACCAATTAGGAAGCTAACCAAGGTCTGCAGATTCAAAAAGCAGCAGACAGATGTCAAGGTTTCAGTTGTATTGGGAATCTTGAGCAGGTAGTAATTTTTAATTAAATCAAAAATTAATATTTGTATTGTGTTCAATTTTGTTATCTGTTTTGTTAGTCTTTATGCCCCAAGTTTTACAAAAAAAAGGTCAACAAAGAGAGCTAAACATTTTCTAAACTGCTGGCAAATTGGATCCCAAATAAGCAAAAATCGTTCCTGGGAACAATTGTTCCGGGGAGAGAGACCACGGTGGACACAGCAGGAGTAGGGCAACCCTTTGGATAATACTGCCCCTGCCTTAGCATTTCTATGTATCCAAGACATAGCCTGCTGCTGTTTACATGGTCATGATCACATAATGGAGCATTTGTCTCATCCAGTGGGTGTTTTGGTCAACTTAATAGTCCGATGGATATGAATGCTTGTGAAAACCATTGTTGGAGCTTTTGACTTCACAAATTAAGGACTGCAACAGCACGATACAAGCTTTGTCTTCATAAAATGAATATAAATATATGGAGGTAATCTATCATTTGTCGACATGGCCAGAAAAAACAACTTTATTAGGAAACCTTTGTTTCATCGAGACTGATAAATGATACAATTGAAAATGTAGAAACCGGTATGAGTAAATACAAAATACTTAATTAGGTCCTGTGTTAACCTGCAATGACAACAAGACATCTACAGCCTCACAGCAGAGTACACACATTCATTCTGTCTGTTCTGCATTGATCTGTTGGGCTGGTTGTTCCTCAAAGCTGAATAATGGAGTTTGTTTTCCTCTTGGTAGCCCTGGAGATATGTTATAAAGGGTAAGTTAGTGTGTGTACATAAGGATTATTTATACATATAAACTTAAAAAAACAAAATCAAAATTGTCTCCACCTCTGCATTTGCTCTGGATGAAGCTTGCACTCTTGATTGAGAGTCTGTTTTAAAACACAGAAAGAGATTTTTTGAAAAGTAATTTTCCCAGTTTACTTTTAAGAATCTTCAAAATATATTACATCAGTTACCCAGAGAGTGATGACTGTTTTTCCTCTTTGTCATAAAAACTGAAATGGATAACAAAACAACCACAATGATGGTAAATATCCAGGCCGCACTGAGGAAATACACCAAAACAAGATGGTTTCCTTCATCTGTAACGAGATGCATCAGAAATTGTGATATCCGCGATGCCGTTTCAGACAATCATTTAAGTATTTCAACAAATTTGTCCTCTCTCTTATATTAAGCTAGTTATGATGTCATTACTGTGTAATTCAGGGAGACAATAGACATCGCCAGTCACAAATTATTTTATAAAGTAACAATATACTGTAGAAGCAGAACCTATACTGACATAACAAGGAATGAGTTAAAGTGATACTTTGACCAAAAATATTATGTTTTTAAAGGACTGTCACGGTGTCCATGTACAATTCAAACCAGGCTTTAAATGTTACAATTTCTCCTCATTTTAGATACTGAAAGCTCTGTGTAAACAGAGAATTGGGGGATATTTAGGCCATATCTGTTTGAACTGGTAAATGTTTCGATAAAACACTATATATAAACCAACTGAACAGAGCTAATTAGGATAACCTTTTTATGGACAATTAAATAAATTACTGGATGCTGGCTTAATATTTTTAAAACTAGATAATATGTAAATTATTTCTACAATATACAGAAAATAATCTGCACAAAATTAGAGCACTCACCCCCACACACCAGCTTGGGTCCATTTCCAAACAGAATGTGTCCACATGCTGCAACAGCACAATAGTAGGTCCCAGTCTGAGAAGTGTTCAGGTTCTTCATGGAGAAGCTGTAGAAACAGGTGTTGGTTTTCCTCTCACACTGCTTATTCCTTGCCTGTATGGCTGTACATGAGTCCCAGTTGAGATGGTCCAGAGTTTCTGAACCAGTAAACAGTGTGATCCCCATCACAAGTCCACCCAGTATGGACTGTACAATTCAGCGTCACAGAACCTTCTGCTTGGATAGACTGTGATGCTGACTGATCTATGGTCAACCCTGAACCCTCTACAATGACATTATGACCTTCTGTAAAGTCAAATACATTTAAATACTGATTTACACAGTAATAGGTGGCTGAGTCTGATAACTTCAAATCTGTTATTGTCAGATTAGTTCCATTGTTACCAGGATGTTTGGAAACGTGGATTGGTTTTGAAGTCATTAGCACATCTACAATATTTAGTTGATATCCAGTACATACAGATCAGAATTGGCTTCTCTCCCAGAGTTTCTTTAAACCAAGAGATCTTGGTAGAAACATCACCTCTGTGAAGACACGGCAAAGTCAGGTTCTGTCCAGGTTTGACCAAGATATAATTGGTCTTCCAATTCAAAGATGGAGAAAATTCCATTGTAGCTGTCTGAGCTAAAATCAAAATACAATTAGAAATGAACACCATTTAATGTTTAAATCTAGAATTTTGCAAATGATGCCATAAATAAACAAAATACAAACAAAAAAGAAATCATAAAAGCTGCACTTGTATCTGATTGGGCAGCCGGAGATGACTCGAGGGTGTGACATACAGGAAACACGATCACTTGTAATGTCAGATTTGCTTGATAAAATTGATGTTGGGGAAATTAAAGGAAGATTTAAAAAGTTAAAAAACCCACAAGAAATTTTTTTGGATTACCTTAAGAATAGGATTTTGCATCATATATAAATAGAATTCAATTTGAGTTGAGTTATAATGTGCATCATTTCTAACCAATCAACAACAACCAACCAACCAACCAACCAACCAACCAACCTACCAACCAGCAATCATTCTTTTTTATTTTTCCATGTTGCAGTAATGCATCCAGTAAATGCTCACTAATTATTATGACAGACAGCTTTTGGAAAATGATGCAGCAACGAGGGGTAGCATGGGCTCAAACAAGATTGTTCACGTAAGAGGGAGCAGATTCAGGTATTAGTCTGTCGGTCAGCATGAATGACATGATCTTAATGTGGGCAGGTACAGTAGACCTCTATCAGCAGTGAGGTGGCATGGGCCTGCTTTCGTTGGACTATCTGAATTGGTGGAAATATGGGAGATCACCATGACTTGTATCAGCATTTGTAGGTTTAATGGCCTGGCTTTTCTGAGGTTGGATATGGCAAAGTGACGGGATGACAGGGAGACTGATGCTACATGATCACAAAACCTCAGATGGTCAACAATCATGACTCCAAGGTTTCAAACAGCCTCGATAACAGGCAGGGGCCAATTTTGTGATCTATGTTTTGATGAATGGATAGTTTTGCCAAGGAAAGAAGGAGCTCATTTTCACCATGGTTAAGTTGAAGGTGGTGGCCCTGCATCCATGCGGATATGTCTGAGAGACATGGTGAGATCTAGTCTGAGCCGGAGGGTTAGTCTGGGGAAAATGAGACGCAGAACTGGATGCCATGTGGAAAGCAGTGGTATAAAACACCATGGGAGACCATGGGATGATTTGCCTGAGCAATGTTGCGTATATGGCAAAGAGCAGCAGCCCCGGCACCGATCCTTGGGTGACCCCAGTGGAGAACTAGTGATGAGCCAAAAGTTGATCATGCCACGACACCCTGAATGAATGCCCAGATAGGTACAATTCAAAACAGGAAAGTCAGAGCAACAGAGCTGAGATCCTCCATATATTCACTATTCATGAAAAAAGTTCATTTGATTGGCTAGCAAGAAGTGACACTGACTGCCCTTGTTTGGAAACCATGAACACGTGCTGAGTGGCTCGCACCTTGTCGAACAAGCTCAAGTCCACACGATGAAGATGACGTCAAAAGCAATTTCTTAAGAACAATTTCTTAAACCACCTGGCTTCTGGGTTAAAGTTCTTGAATTTGGCTTAAAAGGGGGGGAGGGGTCTACTTAATTAGCAACACAAGAGAGATAAGCACACCTTTATTCACCATAACTGGAAAATGTTTGAAAGAGGGGTTGATTTTGCTCTTACAACAAAAAATTGTGCCCCCATTGCTTTAATGTTGATGGGATCCTCTGAATATTCTTAACAATGAATTACACATGAACCATTACAATAATAATATATCGTCCAAATTTCATCTTGCCAACATTAGCCAACATGCATGAAACCACTCTCTTGCTGCACAAATTTGGATGAAACAGTTGAATCCTGCTATGTTGTAGTTGATCATGATCCTCTTCTCTTGTGAAATTAACTCGACTGATCACAACAGAACCTTTCTTAAGAGAACGCCGCTACAATGGAATATATTTGGTTGTTACTTCTTTGTGGTCAGCTTTGAACAGAAACTCTGCATAGACTTCCTGTCAGCAGCCACACAGACAAAGCACACGTTAAAGCTAAAGTTAGACTGAGAGCTGATCTTTTACTGGTAGCCACACTGATGGGGTTGTGTCATGCAATATGTACATTTACAAGAAACAGCTAAAAAATATAGTAAAGTATAGTATTGTTTGTCCTGATTGGGAAACATTTCACACTAACTGTTTAACACAAATGAAATCATAGCCATTCTGTTCCGTTGAAAGGATACAGTAGAACCTTTGCTTTTGAATTTAAATATAACAGGCGTAGGTGAAATATCAGCATCACCATCTTTGATGACATACTTTACTATCTCATACTTTACTAGCTTTAGATAGCAAAGCTGCTGACGTCGATCCCAAACTATGGACACCATATAGGCCCAATTTTGTCCCATCAAAATTAATTTCATAAAACCTTTGGACTGTGGGACAAAGTCGTCTATCCAGAAAAAAACAAAGGTGACACGGGAACTCCACTCCCAAAGACCAAAATTCCTGAACCTTCCTTGTACAGATCTGATAAAGTGTCTGTCTTTGTGGTGGTTTGCGACACCTAACCACAACCACATTGCCTCTTATTAGAGTTGAGTACATTTGATGTGGATCTAAACTGAAAAACATTTTTTTATTTCTGTCAATTTTCAAGCAAGACTCGAGCAGGCTGCCCTTCCTGTATTCAACTTCTGACTTGTTTTTCCACTAATGGAAACTTTAACTCTGAGGTTTGCGCCACCTTCACCGCAGCAGTGAAAAGTAAATGTGAGACGTAACATTCATGCTCAACATGCAGAATATTTATAGATTGTCTTTATGGACACTGAGTTGTTTTTGTCAAAGAGACCCATTTCCACATCCTCGGAAAAAATGTATCCAAAAAGTTAAATTAACTTAATTTCCTTTGATTTAACTTTGATATATAGTTTACATTTCCTCTTAGTTTTATAATTGATACTGAGTTCCATCATTAATGGGATTTTTTTTTTAACCCGACAGCAGCATAACAGAGGTCACCTCCATCATGGCTCTGTTAATAACACAGTAAAAAACCGGAGAAAAGGTTAGTTTAATAATAATTAATTTATTTACCAGGTCATATGATTCTTTCAAAATAGTCTAGCGATAAGTTACCGTGGTGTCAGCACCTGCAGAAACTGATGAGAGGAGGGCTCAGGACGCAGCCTGAGCATGTGCTCACTCTGAACATGTTTGATATGTGGGCTAGAGAATTAATTGGGAATTCAGTAAAAAGATCAGAATATGCGCAGCATTCACATTTGAAGCGATATGTTACATTTGTCAGTTTACGTTTTGGATGCAGCACCAGCAGAGAGGTTACTGCGTTCAAATGAAGCACACCGTGATTGTGGTCTGTATGTGCTTGAATTGTCAAAGCTGTGTTCAGATCACACTTCCTGAGTCATGCAGCTTGACAGCAGGAGGTTAGTCGCACAAAGGAAAAGGAGATCAGCTTAAACTAGTCTGTTAACTTCTTTGTACACTTCTACGCTTTATTTGCAGAATTATTTTCACTCTTTGCCCACTTGCTCAATATTTGTGTGCAGTTAGCTACCTTTCAAAGAACAGTTATGCAGATTTGTTGGCTGACATGCAACTGTGGCAACAAAGACCTGCATTACAAAGGAAATGCTGTTTGAACAGTTGTCTACTGCAGCCACAAATTAGTTAAATAGACAGAGACTGCAGCAGGTATCAGCAGCAACGATTGCTTGTTGTACTCAAGTTGTATGGTGGAGATTCAAATGTCATGTAACTGTGGAAAAATGGGATTTTCTTACAGGCAGAATTAGAAACATTTGAGGAGACATCTTACCCTAAACCGATGACACACAAGAACTTTTCCAGTTAATTTATTTTGTACAGACTGAGAAAAGTACAAAAATTAAATACACTCATGAGGTGACCTTACAAACACTTGCACCGCCCTCTTCCTTTGTGGGAGACATGTAAAACACAAAAGCCTTGAAAACGTCAGAGCCAACAAAGACCATCTAGGTCAAAACCCGTTTTGACATCCTGTACGAGAGCCGATAAAACCACCATGATGAACCTGATGCGAGTGAGCTTGATCAGAGCAGGAGCTCAGACACAAAGTGAGAAAATGATTTTCTTTCAACTCAGTTGGCTGCAGGATGTTTACACATCAACACAGGTGTTGGTGGGGAACAACTCATCTTTATTTTTTTCATTTGAAATAGAGAAAAGAGATTTAACAAAAACATTAATTAGGTATATATGTATGTGTATATATGTATGTTGTGTGTATATAAATAATATGTATATGTATGTGTGTATATACAGTATATATATAAATATGTGTGTGTGTGTGTTCCTCAAAACTGAATGTCTGTCAAGAATGACCTCAAGAACAACACAAATTACATTATATCTGTGGGTAAAACAGTGCTCCCGTAGTGCATTCACATCACCAGGGCAACATATCAGGTGTGTAACTGGTCATATGATGAACTGGTCAGAAACTGAATATTTGACATAAAAGACTTGGATCGTAACGGCGTTGAGATGAGCGAGCTCTGTGCATGGACCCAACATCTGGTTGGGAATTATACTGCATTACCTGGTGGGGCAACAGTTTCCTAGCGGTGGCTGCTTTAGCCTAAATGCATAGTCCTCACATACTTGAGTAGGCTGTATGTTGGATAGACGAAAACAGAGTTATGGTCTAAGACAGAGGCATGAGAGGTCAAGTGCAAGAGAGTGTGACAGAGAGAGAGAGAGAGAGAGAGAGAGAGAGAGAGAGAGGAAGAGAGCTTTGCAAGACCATATTTACCTCGTAAACCCTGCTTTATCCCTCCAGTCTCATTTGTGGCCATAACAGCAACTGATCTTCATGTTATTTACTTTTGAGCATCTGTTTAATACAATGATACAAAGACGATAAACGACTTTTTATGTGTTCAAAAATCTTCACAGAAACCACAAACACAAAGAAACCACATAAAGTAGAAACTATGCTAAACTTCTTCCATTTTGGTTTGCAGCAGTAAAATATAACATCGGCAGAACTGTATGTGATAATGTCTGGCTTCAATTTTCACAGTTCCTCTTGTAAGAGCTAAAACTAATTAGCTCTAATTTGACTGATTTTATTGAGCTCAGCTGGAATCACAGAATCTTCTTGAGTTACATTGTTTAATGTTTAAAGGTTCCTTTTCCAAGTTTGAAAAAAAAAAATCTGCACAGACCAAATATTACAAGGATATCCAAAGACACTAACAATTGCATTTGTGTACGATTAAGTAATAGATATGGCTGACATCATTTTCATGGGACTACCAGATTTGTACCACACACAGGTGGGATGATGTCTGTTGAGATGATGACTGTTCAGGATTCATTCATTTAAAGCTAAAGGCCTGAATGCAGAATCAGATCTTAATTGTATGAACATCTCGGTTATATTTCAAGTAATGTTGAGAAGATAATAAACCCTAAACCCATCATCTGAAAAAAAGTCAGAGTAGCATGGTCTCCAAAATAAAAGTGATATTTCAGAGGTTTCGATAAATTAAAATTGCTCTTACAATGTGTTTCCACTCACGAGTGTTTTAGATAAGAGCTCTGAGGTTCTTCAGAAATCTTATCTTGTGAGTCTCACATTTGCGGGTTTGCTGCTGAGACTCAGGCCCAGGTGATGTATACCAAAGTACATTAAACAGCAAAAATATTATTCATGCAAACTTGGCAGTTGAAATCACTTTATGTTGGCATGTTTTTTAAAAAGATATTCTCCTTTATTTAAGAAAAAATACAATCTTGCCAGGTTTGTATAGGTTGATCAAGCATTACATATCACTTAAAAAGTTACTGTATTTTATACACATGGAACAGATAAGGAATATGAACAGTATTAAGAAACAAAGTAATAAACTCTTAAACACAACAATGTACATAATCATTCACCAAAGCTGAAACATGTTTAGCGATGATGCTTTACTCTTCTGTACACACATTCTTCGTTAATGGCTCCCATCTGTCTCTTTGGTCTGTCGGTCATACTCGTCCGTAAGGCAGCATAGTGGAGAACATCCTCATTTGTGTGGCCCTTTTGTTGAAACAGAAAATAGGAAATACCTATATGATGCACAGCAATGAGGATGTTTTTATTAATATAGATAACAAGTACCTCTTCATTTGTGGTAGGATCATCTGAATATCTCAAGGTACTTCCTGAAACAAAACAAACCGACATTGTGTCATTGTGTTTTACTTACTTTAAGTTCACAAAAACTTTTACCTCCACTGCGGCCGCTTTGGCTCTTGTAGATATTGCACAGTAAGACGGCCATGAAACTGGCCAGAATGGTGGTGAACGCCAACGCTTCACTCAGAATATACAGATTAAGATAACCATCTGCAGATTCAGAGAGATTAGATGATGCATTGTCTCATATTTAATTTCTTAGATGAAACCGACTCACCCTCCGCTCCGGGTGGCTTTTGGGGTAGCTTTAGAAAGTGTCCACATGTTACAACAGCACAATCAACAGCCAGGTTGTTTGCTGGCAAACTGTAGAAACAAGTGTTGTTTTTCCATGTGTAAAGAGCTCCTGGATCAGATTTTCCAGATGTTCTCAGCTGGTAAACACCGTGTTCTTGGTCAATGGCTCTGCCATGTGCAGTGCAGTTGCACCTAACAGCACCTTCTGACTGATTCAAGTGATATTCTGGTCTCTGGATAAAGACTGGGATGTTCAAACCTGAACCCTTTATGATTATTGTAATTCCATCTTTGAATTCAAGTTTTTCTGAAAAGCTACTAGCGCAGTAGTACGTTCCTGTATCAGAGTGCTGTAAATTGGCAATCATCAAGTGATTTTGGTTTTTCTTTGCATTCAGTGCAAAACGTGAATTGTATTATGCTACGGGTCAATTTGACCCGTTTTGGTTTTGTGTTGACCAAAGTACTGGTTATCTTTGGTTTTTTCTTCATGAAATTTTGTGACTTTTCCTCATCTAGGGTCATGAATTGGTGTGTAAAATTTGGACACTGTGGTGTTTAGTGGAATGTCTGTGCAGAGTTTGAATATGAATATTATGTTGCGGGTCATTTTGACCGGACACTTTTATGTGAGTAAGTAGCAGTAAATATCCAAAATAAACATGCCTTTTGATGTCCTTCTGATCTACATCAAAGAGTATTGTGCTGTGATGTACATTTAATTGTATTTTGACTGCCAGAGACCCAGGTGCATCGAGGAGGGACTTTCTCTCCCTTTTTCTTGTCACTTTTCTTATGCCATCTCTTTGACCAACACACCAAAAATGAGCTCCAGAACGTTTACAGCTGAAGAAGCTTTATCACAGATTTTGAACTCAGACACTGATGCAGAGGAAGAGGTTTCAGAGACAGAGGATATTTCAGAGACCGAGGACAATGTAACTGATGATCCAGATTTTCAATTTTCTGATGATGAGGAGGATTCAGAGGACGAGCCTGCCGTTGTCTCTCCATTGGATGAAAGCCAAGGAATGCAGCAATCATCATCCACAGAGGAGACATGGGCATCTAAAGATGGTAAAATAAAATGGTCAACATCACCACACCAAAGCCGAGGTAGACTGTCATCTTCCAATGTCATCAAAATGACTCCCGGTCCTACAAGATTTGCTGTCACACGAGTTGATGATATCATATCAACATTTCAGCTCTTCATATCCCCACCAATTGAGAAGATCATACTGGAAATGACCAACTTGGAGGGGAGGCGTGTATTTCAGGAGAAATGGAAGCCACTGGATCAGACTGACTTGCATGCTTACATCGGAATTCTGGTATTAGCTGGAATGTACAGGTCAAAGGGAGAAGCAACTTCAAGTCTATGGGATGAAGAGTATGGAAGGCCAATCTTTCGAGCAACAATGTCTCTGGAGACATTTCACATGATATCTCGTGTGATCCGATTTGACAACCGTGAAACCAGAGCTGGTCGTCGTGAAAGAGACAAACTAGCTGCAATTAGAGATGTATGGGATAAATGGGTTGAAATTCTACCTTTGTTGTACAATCCTGGTCCACATGTTACTGTAGATGAGCGCCTTGTTCCATTTAGGGGGCGCTGTCCTTTCAGACAGTACATGCCCAGTAAGCCTGCCAAGTATTTCTCTTTGGGCAGTATGAAACAACTGTTGCTTTCTCCGTGAAAACAAATACTGAGGAATGCAGAGGTCTGCCCTGAATTTCACTGGGAAGTTCTTGCTTATTTCTTCTGACTGTTCCCAACATAGTCAGCTTTTTCTTGTGAAGTTCTTCTCCAAGGCGGTAGGATGTAAAGAAGTTGTCACATGTGATGTTATGACCTTGCAACCCTTCACTCATCTCCAGCACCACACGCATCCCCGCGTAACATAATTCTAATGATCCTTTTACTTCTCAACTTCATATATTTCCCAGGCTTGTCCAGTAGAGCAATGCAAAGAGACTAAAAATCATGTGTACATCAGAATATATTAATGCAAGTTTGTTATGATATGATTAGCTGGGTAATTAAAGTCACTGTCAAGCCACGAGAGCATTGTGATTCAGAAAACTAAAAGCCATATTTGAAAAACCCTTCAGCAGTGAAAGTATCTTTGTTCTAAAAAAGAAATAATAAATCCTGCAAGCAAAGCAATAACTGAGTCCTGTCACCATCTGTTCTGCCATAAGCAGGACAATGCTGCCACTCCCGTCACTCTCTCCACAGCCTCATGCCTGACTTTCCAGCACTCATTCCTGGACTCATTTCCTTTTACTGACCCTTACTGTTCCATGTTACAACCAGTCTTGGAGCTCTGAGCCTAACACAAACCCCCAGCTTCCTCAAGGTCTAAGT
The DNA here is from genome assembly GCF_003711565.1 of Takifugu flavidus. Taxonomy (NCBI): domain Eukaryota; kingdom Metazoa; phylum Chordata; class Actinopteri; order Tetraodontiformes; family Tetraodontidae; genus Takifugu; species Takifugu flavidus. Next base: position 3,814,138 of record NC_079522.1, read on the forward strand.
GACCAATGACACAAAGTTAATCAAAAGTTAACATGGGTGATCATTTATACCAAGGATCATTCCAAAAATCAAAATTCAAAAGGTTTTATCAGCACAAATATCCTCAGAGTGACTTTTAGCCAAAATAACAATCAGAATCAGTCTAATTGAAAAGAAACAACCAAAATGTTCCCTAACAGGCAATAACCAAAATACATTCCTTAACCTACCTAACTTCAAAAACAGGAGAAAACAATATAAAAAATGTGGCCGTGCACTTTTACACATCACAATGATTCAAAACACATCAGAGGCCCACTGGATTATTGAGGAAGTTTGAGTTGAGCTTGCAGGTGGCAGCAATCTTCTGCTTTAAATTTAGTCCCTCCTGGACAATCCACCAATTGGCAGATACTTGATCTTCGGATGACCAATCCGGCATCTGGCACAGCACACAGCCATTTGCATAACTTAACATCTGTCCCAGCCCTGGCCACTGTCTGCTGCCTGCCCGGTGATTTTTCATTATTGAAGTTTACTTCTGCAATTTGCTATGGGCCTACCTGCCATTCATCCTGGTGAAGAAACATAGGACCTTAGATGGGTGATCCAAAATGAGGTTCAATATGAGGATTTTTAGCTGATAGCCATTGGATATAAAAGTGATGTCAAAAAGGTGAAAATACTAAAGATGATTACAAGCCCATCAAGGACCATGGAGGCTTTATTGGAAGGAAGTGGAAGGGGTTTCATCAAATGAGCACAACATAAAGCAGCAATTTGTAGGCCATCGAATATGCGGCTGAAAATGGCAATCGAGCAGCTGCAAGACATTTTAATGTCCTGTGGGAACAAAGCAAGGTGGCCCGAGCTGGAAAACCGAGTGAAACAGTTGGTTGTGGAACAGCAAACAACTGGAAGGGGTGTCTCTACTGTCCCCATTCGACAAAAGGCCAAAGCGATTGCTGAAGAAATGGACATTGAGCACTTCCAAGGAGGTCCGTCTTGGTGTTTTTGCTTTATGAGGAGGTAGCATCTCTCCATACGCGCAAGGACAACTGTTGCGCAGCGGCTGCACGTGGATTACCAGGAGAGGGCGGCCATCTTCCGCACCTACTGCCGCGACAAGATAACCGCGCCCAG